>NW_026129305.1:6733-47531 GCF_022985175.1 Labeo rohita
ATTCCTTCTGTGCCTCACAGTTCAAAAGTTATTAGCACAAACATGGGTGAAACTTTGGACAAGTGTTGGCGCAAGAGAGTTTGAGTTAGAGACTCCAAACTTGCAATGTTTAATGTTGAGACTGTCCTCTATCAGTGCCAAATTACATAAGTGGTTCTGTGGGCTGCAATAGACTCGAGCGGAAGAAGAAACGAAAACGAAAGAAGAAGAATAAGAACAGCAACGGTGTGAAGAAAAAATCTGTATTTAGCCTGTTTAAATCAGTTTAAGGCAGTAAAAATACCGTATTTGTTTACTAACTTATTTAAATAGGAAATTATTTCTTTCTTACTGAATGTGTTGTGTTTGGTGAAATTCACCCTAACATATCTCTCCACTGTCACATCTAAAATCACTGACTGATATCAAATGTAAACAGTTTTATGCCCTTGTGAGGGAGGGAGTAGACTACAGTAGGACAAGGAAGAGATCTTACCAAGGAACTTCTTCCCTTTACAGACAGTTTTCGTACGTGATCTGACATGTAGGAACAGATTCCTGTGGAGGTTCGGTAGGCAGTTGTCTTTTCTTGTTTTTGAACATTTATGGTTAGTTATACATTAAAATGCAATGCTTATTTAGTCTTTTTCATGTTCTAGTATGTATGCACTTATTTTACATATATTTTATTCTAAAGTCATTAAGTGGGAAAAATTATTTGCAAATATATAAAACAGGCTATAAATTAAAATAAATAAATAATTCAATAAATAAACTAAAAAATATGTGTGTTTGTCATATGTTAGTCAAGTAGAAATTAAAATGTTATCCAATTAAAGTCTGATGCTTAGTGGTTCTGCAGTTTAACAACAATTAATCTGATCATAAATCGAATTAAAAGTTAAATTTTCTGTCTTTTTTTTTTTTTTTTTTGTAAATCATTAATGCATTAAACAGAGACTTACCACCTCTATATTGCTAGTTTAAGAGCATAGTGTTTATGTCTGATAGGAAATTCCTCTTCTTTTTAAACATAAAAAAATGTAAAGTAAAGTACATCATGCACCATACAAGTTCATGAAATGTATATGCAATCAATAATGTTACAATTAACACAGAAGAACTAAATTGAAATTGATTTTGATATTACACTTCCCATTTGAAATGGAATGCAACCAAAGAGTATAATGCATTGTTTACTTAAGGTGGTTTATTGTTTGAAATGAATTTCTGACACTTAATTTCAAGCCTGGACTACTGTTATTCAGAGGGTCAAAGATACAGCACATTTTTGGCTTTATAGCCAATTGTAACAGTATATGGTAAACTGATACTGCTTTAAAAAAATACCTTTAAAATATGAAGAAATAAGGTGCTTAAGATATAAAATAAAATAAAATAAAATAAAATAAAATAAGTCTCCATTAAACACACACACACACACACACACAAACACAAAATTCAAGAGACATCAGAAATAAAAATGGTAACATACAAACATTTTGTGTTAGCACAAAGTAACATAAGTATAAAACTGTAAATGATATATAGAATGTAATTAAAATCAAATTAGCTTAATAGAATAATGTAACGTCTTTCTGCAGTACAAGTTGATTTCACACCTTAATTTTGAGCATCATTACTCCAGTGAGTTTAATGCATCCTTGCTAAATAAAAGTATTATGTACTATAACTCTTTTCCCCAAAAAAGCAGTTAATTTAAATAGTACGGTATAGTCTCAGTAGATGGTTTAAGTATTTGAAACTCATTCATTCATGACACTTAAACAAACACCCTACAAGCTTAGTAGATCATAAGCAGATGAATTGCTTCTCCTGTAAATATTCAAAAACACAGCAGAATAAAAACAGAAAGCACAGCCACTAGAGTCACGATCTTCTCTGGTCTTGATTGTGCTCCTTGGTTTCTTTTCTGTATTTTTCTTTCTCTGGACAAAAAACAATATTTATTAAAATACTTTAATGAAAACATTGAGGTAATCAAATGTTTTTTGCCACAAACCTTTGACACATAGCTCCACAGTGTGAACTTCTGATTCGTAGCAGATGTATTTTCCTGTATCATTATGTTGAAGATTACTGAGTTTTAGTGAGAAGTTTCCTTTCTCAAAATCATCAGAAAACATTTCAGCTCTGCCCTTGTACGCTGAGTGTTGGTCTTTTACAGAGCCTTGACCACTAATAAAGTCATACACATTCAGGCTGTCATTGTATCTCCAATACACTGTGATTTCTTGAAGTTTAAGTGGGCGTTCTTTAGAAAGACATGGTAAAACAGCAGAGCCTCCTGTAAAACCCACAACAGGATCCTGCAGTGACACTGAAAACAGAGAAAAGATTAAATAAATAGAACAATCAGTCAAATGCTCCATTTAACATTAACAAATGAAGCAACACAATAAAGCAAAAAAACAATGACTTAGCAACATAAAAACTAACAAAAACAAACAAACAAACAAAAAAAGACTAGGCCATATGCTTAACAATAAATATTCAATCAATGTGTCCATCAAAGCATTTTTAGCCGATTAAAAAAAATGCCAGGTGCTCTTCTGAAAACGTCCAGCTGGTGGCGCTTGAGATTGCTTTGGTGGCAGAGCGTTTTTCCAACTAACAATTTGGTTGATAGAGACTTAATTATAGTTATAGCTCTGCAAAAGGCGGAAACGAACACAGGGTCGATCGCGTCAAAAGCCAATTCCACGAGTCTGTCTTGCTGCTGCCTACACCAATGAATCTGTTCACTTATGGGTGTCTTTTTTTACTCATGAATGTCAATCGACATTGGTGGGCGAAGGTAGTGTAAATAGTGTTTGCTAACAATCGCACTACTTGCACTTAATGTAAACACACTTAGAAAAAACAAAATTCTTCCCCTCGCTAGGGCACATGCCCATAATCCCCACTGGATAATCCGGTCATGCCTAGAGACATCTCACAAAAGCCTCAACAGTCTCTTCCCTGATAGCACACATACATCACGGAGACGTCTATTTGACGTCTGCATCTGGAAGACATAGTTCTTATGTAGTTTGCTCATCTGCAATACGTCTATAGGACGTTCCCTATCAGATGTCAAATAAACGTCTATTAGATGTCTTTATGATTTAGAATGTATGTAAAACTGACATCTTGCAGATTTCTGTCAGATGTTTGTACACAGCAGACGCTTTCCAGATCAAGTGAACTTTAACAGACATCTTACAGACGTACGTGTGCTATCTGGGTTCCTATCTCGTGTACGCTGGTGAAAACAGGCTCATGAATAACATTCCTCCTGGGCATGAAATGTTCATTAAATTTGTCAACAACAGTCTCTTAATTATTTGCTTGTAAGGCTTCAGCAAACGTGAATGATCTGAAACGGCATCCTTGCCCATTGCATACAGCAAAGAATTAACTTGTACTTTAATTTAAACATTACTGGTGAGCATCTTGAGACAAAACAAGGGCACTAATATTGTTCAAGATCAATCAGTGCAATTTTCTTTCAGTTTAAAAGCTCAAACTTTCATATTAGTCTGGGACTAGGTTTAAGCCTTGTCTGTGAAGCCAGGCGATAGTGCTTTGTTTGATACAAGTTTATTTTGTTCTGTTGTTCCTGATCTTAGTTCCTGTGTTTAGTTCCTGTTTAACTGGTTTTCATGGTTTCTAAGTATGTGCTCATTTGCTTCTTTGGTTACTGATTATGTTCCTCACCTGTGTCTAGTTTCACAACATCTTATGCATTTGTACTCCCGAGTTTGTTCTGTTGGATATTGTCTTGGTTTAAATGCAAGCTCCCAGCAAACACAGAACGTTCCCCTAACGTTCCCCTATGGTTCCCGTTTGGTTATTTTTTTTGGGAACCAAATGAGAACGTTCTAGGAACGTTCCCTGTAGGTTCTCTTTTTAATAACCTACAGGGAACGTTCCCTGCAGGTTATTTTTTGGTTTAAATTTATAACTTAAAAAGAACCTTCCCAGAACGTTCCCTGCAGGTAATTTATAAGTTTTATTTTTAGAACCTACAGGGAACGTTCCCAGAACGTTCCCTGCAGGTTATTTTTAGATTGCATTTTTACAACCTACAGGGAACATTCCCAGAACGTTCCCTGCAGGTTATTTTTTGGTTTAATTGTATAACCTAAAAACAACCTTCCCAGAACGTTCCCTGCAGGTTGTTTTTAGTTGTCATATCCGTGTAAACTAATAAAAACTTGGCAGATCTTTCTGATCATTCTAATGTTGAAATGTATTCTTTTTAATCATAAACAGACTATTTTTTTGCAGAATTTCATGTCTGAAATAAGCGTTTAATAAAGTGTAGACATCAAAGTGGTCAAATCGCATTATAATTATAATATAATTCCAATTAAGCCAAGGTTAAGCGTAGTCAGAAAATCATATCATTAACACTGGGTTTGTTTGTATATTTCTTTTCTGCGCGCCTCTGATCTGCACGCGCTTCTCTAGCACGCGCTCAATCCTGCCTTCCACAGAAAGCCGCGCACCCGCGTAATTTAAAAATTAACGGTCATTTCGTTTTACTGACTAACATTCGTTGATTGATCGCTTTAATGAATAATTACTTATAATTAATATATATACGAGAGTAAATATTGTGATTTCAGGGAAATTTGACACGTCTAATTGAAGAGAACATGATGTTACCGGAGAAGTTTTTGTGTACTGACCAAAAGAGAGAAACACATCGTCGTTAATTCAGTGGTAAGAAACGAATGTAATATTATTCTAAGTAAAGTCAAATAAATGTTATTCGTTTTCAATGTCTGTAAAAATAAAATTCACATTTTTAAAATTGAATATTTTATTGAAGTCAGTGTTATTTGGTGCTTTAATAAACAAAATCTGGGTTATGGTACTTCTAATCTTATATATTAACGAATAAAACAAATCTAGGATATTAAAGGATAATTTAATGTAATTTTATGGTGGCTAAATGTGCTCTAAATATCTGTAAGGATTAAACAATATAGTTTAAAACAAGACATGGTTTGTAGTAGTGATTATTGAGGTCCACATCCGTCCGTCTTCCATGCTGCTTACTACGGGACGCGGGAGTGCTGACATACGGCAGCGGTATCGGAGTGAAGAGGTTAGGAGAACGTTCTGGGAACCTTCAGAGAACTTTCAGGGAACCTTTCAGGAACATAAATAGAACGTTCCCTATTGGTTAGCCAGGAAAGTTTTCTTAACATAAATAGAACGTTCCCTGCAGGTTAGAGGAACATTCTGGGAACCTACAGGGAACGTTCTCAGAACGTTGCCCTAACCTGCAGGGAACGTTCTATTTATGTTAAGAAAACTTTCCTGGCTAACCAATAGGGAACGTTCTTGGTAACGTTCTGGGAACCAAAACCTAACGTTCCCAGAACGTTCTGGGAACCAAAAATTGTTAGCTGGGCTGTCTTTTGTTTATCCTGTGCAACTGGATATTCTGTACCAGGCAATTAACCTCCAAAACATATCTGAATGTAATCTGAATTTTATAGCACACTATATTCAAACGTAGTACTTTATTGCTTAGAAGATACCCGGATCACACCGTTTTAATTGTTTTGGAGTTATTTCTGAAATCACTTCTGATATTAGGTGTCGTTTCTGCATTATATACCTTGTGCTATACAGCGGTACGAACAGCAGAGCAAGCCACAATGTTGCATTTTATAGTAGAAACACACACTAAAAAAAAAGCTTGTTCCTGATATTGTGGAAGGATTTTTTATGGTATTTGTAATATTATTTCCTGAATTTGGAATGTCAATATTAGCTGAGCCAGTGGCACAGCTGAACTTCCAAATTCGGAAGATGACAGTAGTGCAACGCTTTGGATGCTAGCTGTCAGGTCTTTCAAGTGAGAAAACGTTCACAGTATTGCTGTTCCTTATACGCTGATATTGCAGTTTGCGTTTGGCACCCCCTACCATGGAGTGCACCCATTCGACCAGCGGCTGCCCTAGTGTTTTAGCACGCAAGGCGGTGACGGGAAGCGTTTCATCTTCTTCTTAAGTGTTTTTGGTGGTTGACAAACCAACAGATAGGTCCTTTACCGCCACCTGCTGGACTGGAGTAATGAAAAATTTTAGGGGGAAAAAAAACAAACAAACAAACAAAAAACTTTATATTCGTTTAAACAGAATAAATAAATAATATAAGAATGAATAAATCAAACAAACAAATAACCATTTAAAAAACAGTCTGATAACAAATGTAGCCTATAAATGAAATATAGTATTTAATGTGAATTTCCAAATCAATTGAAAATAACTGCGCTGAGAAATAAGCAAATAAAAGCCTTTCAGGCAACTGCGGTAACAGTTTAAATAAAGACTTAAGAGGCAGCGGAACAAAAATGTTTCAGGTTACCTAACGGTTAAGTTGTACATTTTTGAGAAAAACAATCTTATACAGTTATGTATGTTTTTTTTTTGTTTGTTTTTGTTTGTTTTACTATTCATAAAGTATAGCATGGTCAACATCTCATCTATCATCTAAGTAACACGTTTAATTTCAACCGAATATCTTTATTTATATAGCCTATATGACGCACGCACCGGATTGTGGGAAATTCGACCAGAAGAAGGTACCTCCGTACACAGGAAGTGAAGTACAATTTGGATTGTGATGCGCCTTGGGTTGTGGCTAGAAGGGATACAACTCCGACCGGAAACTAGCAATGAAATGAACTGTTCTAGCTATTAGACTATGTTTTTTTAATGCCTACCTCAACCCAAAAGCCCTTACTATGAAAAAAAAAAAAAAAAAAACAGTTGTACAGTTTGACAAATATAACATCAGATTGATGTGCGCATGCCCAGTAGTTAGAGCTGTACAGACCAATTATCTGTTTGTAAACATCCGGGATGCACGCGCAGCTTGGTTGCAGAAAACGCGGAGAGATCGCCTTTACAGCTAGAGAATTACAAGGATACGGCACAAAATACTTGGATTTAAAAAGAGTATAGATTATATTGATTAGATGTCATTTTCAAAATGTTATTCGCATATCACAACAGCTTGTCACCCAGCCATAAGCACTGTTATTCAAAGAAATTGACATTAGATAGTGGGATAGTCTTACAGATCCGATGACGTTTTTCATTGGCGGTTCAATTGGCAGTCTGTGGAGCCATGGAATAAAAGAATAAAAAAAAAAACTAAATTTGATTTTATATTTCAAAATTCTGACTTTATTTTCGCAATTCCAAGATTATATCCCACAACTCTAGAAGGAAAACATTCTCTTTTTCCCCCTCGGCTCAGAGTTTATATCCCACACTACAGCTTTTTTCCCTCAGAATGAACAAACTCACTAGTTAAATCGAGCTATAAAGTCCGAGTTAGAAGATATAAACTTGCATTCGTGAGAAACAAAAATCAGAATTGTGAGATAAAAAAATGTTATGTTAAAAAGTTAATAGTAATAGGTTTAAATAATATTTCGTGCTGTAGCTGTACGGCTAATACAGTACGTCCCCTATGAACAGCATATGTGAATATTATGTAGACCTATAAATCAAATTTATGCTTTAAAAGTACAGTAATCCTAGCAGTTTTCATCCATAGTATGTCTGTTTAAACGTCTGTGTTTAGCTTCAAATGGCGTCTTTGACTAGAGTATTATATAAAAATTATTTGCATTCCGATTTTGACATCAAAAGGCTCAAAAATATTTTTTTTTTCTCTAATTAATTTACCCGTTTACCTTCATTCGCTACCAGTGTTTTTCTGCAACCACTATGCGCTCGCAGCTGCAAATGATGTCACTGTGACGTCTACTCGAAATTGGCCTTGGAAGCATTTTAGAGCTTTGTTGACGTGCGCATGCCCAGTAGCCGCATGTACATCCTTTCCCAACATTTGGAGAAACGAGAAAAAGAACGAGAAGAAATAACCGCATATATTGTCGAAGATGTTAGTAAGGTAGGATGTTTGTTTACAAGTAAACAAATGCCACATCTGACCTGTGGGGAAATGGCGAGCTCCGTTTAGAATATGTAGAACTTATAAGGTGTGTTTGTCATTGGCCTAAAAAAACGAAAGTACTCTGAACCCGTTTTGCACAGAAATGTTATAATGGAAATAGGTCCGTGTACGTTTTATTTACTTATTTACTTTATTTACTTCCCGTATAACGGGAAAGGACACAGCTCATTTCCCCTTTTGTTTAACAAACGGAAAGCGGTATTTCGGCTCGATTTATCCTCTTTGTATTTGTGGTTTACAGATAGGTTCAGCTGTCTGATGAAGGCTCAAAGGATCGCCGAAAAGTTACGTTTTTACCTCATAAAGTGTCGGCTTATTTCTTTAAAGTGCGTGTTGAATGTAGTGATGATTCGCAAAAGTTTTGAAATCGCCTTTGTTTTAAACCATCGTGCGGGTGTATCAAAAAGTCATGTGATATCAGTAATGCTTTGCCGCTAGGGGCTGACTCAGATCATTGAATTTCTTTCAGCAAAATGAACGATTTTTTTAAGGCCCTTCGTTCATTTCAGCAGAATGTATTTAAAATGTTTCAAGTTAACTTCCAAATTCCCCAACACATCTACTTACGCAAACAATTATCATTTCGAATAAGACAAAACTATAATGCAGCCATAGCCAAGAAGCCAAAATGATTACCTTGCTGGAAAAAAAAAAGAAGCCTTCACAGAAATTCTAATGGTTTCCATTTCAAACACCATTACAAACCATCCATTTGTTAACCATTAAAACCATTATTTTATGTTTTGGGACATATTCCATTTAGTGGTGTTAACAAGCCACCAACAGAAGGTGACCAACTACCAGTGTCCAGCCATTGACACCATTACAAACCATCCATTTTTTAATGATTTAATTTTTTTTTTTTTTTCTGTAGTTTTGGGACATATTCCGTTGACCAAGGTGACCAATTACCAGTAGAAATCAACAGGGTTCATTACAGTTTTCCAGTACAAGTCCTATTATAACCAGTTAAACCATTACAAATTCTGTGATGTTTCTGTTAATTAATACACCTCATCTCCCAAATCTTCTGGTTCAAGTCACGGTACATCCGCGTAAGTTGAAGTTGTGCAGTCTTTATGGGAAGCAACAATGAATAGTGTTCGACTTGAAACACAGCTACAGACAGCGGTCAATGAGATTACTCTTACGATTACGATTAGTCGGGGCGGAGTTGAAACCGGAGGTGTCAAGTCCAACAATTTCTGCTCCTGTTAGTGACGCTCAAATGGTGTTTGTATACTCTATCACAGATGTAAGAAAAAGTGAAGAGGACATTGAAGATCTTGATGAAGATGTTTACTGCAGCATAGCAGTGGCAAAGTACATGCTGTACCTTGGGTTCAATGGAGTCAGAATGAACCCAGAACATCCTAATCTCAAACCAATTGGTCACCTTTTGCTCAGGATGTGATTTTCCCAAATGGTCTAGAAACAACATAACTGTTGTCTTTCTTCTTCTCTATAATAATTAAGCCATTTTGGGAAATGAGCATGATTAAACATATATTGTGGAGTGAAATCTGGGTCGAGTCAGACCATTTCTTACACAGATTAAGTGCAATTAAATGCAATATTTGTCAAATACACAGTCATTTCAGAAGCGTCTTGATCTCAGAGAAGTAAATGTAACTTGAGAGGCCATTCAGGCCCTATCTTTTGTGGCCCTATGGTGACAAGTGGAATCAATAAATAGTGTAATTATATACCTGCTACATAGATAATGTTGTGTTTGAATTTAATAGACATGGCACTTCTCATCCAGCGTGCAACTGTCTTTGTTTTGCTAATGTTGTAGTCTCCTGGTCGAAGGACATAATTTATAAATCACAGGCTTCCAAATTGGTTAGTAAGTTTTGTTCTCCACTGTCTTTGGTTATGTCAGTTGATGGGGCTTAACTTAAAACTCTGATAATGAGCAAAGACATTTTTCAACAGCCTGTTTTGCTTATATTTACCAAGGGTGCCAATATTTCTGAAAGGACATGTGTGTGTAATATTATCTTCGGCCCAAGGATGACTTATGGCTTTGAAGTCATGGTTTTGAACTCTTCTGGTCATAACTGTCATTGAAATCTCAATGTTTGTCTAAAACAAATGTTGTCTTTATTAATATTGTAAGCTAATGGATATAAACAAGAGAAGTAGTCTGTGTTTATCAAAAGCCAGTTTAACTTTGCTTTTGCTCATTTGTGCAGATGCTGGGTCATTTACTTACTTCTACATCTGACAGGCAATGGTTAGTATTCACAGACCTTTGTTAAGATATTTGGTATCTGTTGATGTATTTTATGCTTGGTGCAGTTTTTGTCCTCATTTACTTCCTTATGTAAAGATGTCACTCTTTTCTCCAGTGTCTTTGCAGGACTCTACATTTAGTACAGTTAACAGTTATGTTGGAGGATCTGTCACCTTGCCATGCAGATATGAGAATAAACTGCAAAGTACTGATGTATATTGGCGATACAATGCAAGCAGGAAAGTGTTAAGTATTATAAATGGGAAGCCCTCACCAGAAGAACAGGACAAAATATTCAGCAATCGAACAAAAAGTTTCCCTTCAGAGTATTCTGAGGGAAACTACTCAGTTGAGCTGAAAGATCTGCAGTTGACACATGCTGGAAACTACACTTGTTTTATACAAGACTCAAATGAGGAAAAGAAGATACAGCTTTTTGTCAAAGGTACACTGAATCATTGTTTGATAAATTACAATTTTAAATTGCACACCTCAGTACATTCTTAAAAATAAATGTGCTTAAACCGTTCACACCGATGCCATAGAAGAACCATTTTTGGTTCCACAAAGAACAATTCAGTCAAATGTTCTTTAAAGTAGAATCTCTTTCTTACATTTTTAAAATCTGAAGAACTTTTTTTGCCACAAAGAACCTTTTGTGAAACAGAAAGGTTTTTCAGATGTTAAAGGTTCTTTATGAAACCATTTAGACAAAAAAGTTATTCTATGACATTGTGAAGCATCTTTATTTTTAAGAGTGTAATAGCAGCATTTTACCTATACAACGCTGATTTGCAAAATTGCTTCTCTCTACATTGTACCTTTTTTCTTACAGAAAAGCCTGAAAAACAAACTCCAAGCCAAAGAAACTCATGCATGAAAACAGAGTCACCGAAGATTTTCCTAACTGCTCTACTGGGACTTACTTTGCACCTTATCTGAGATTTGCTTCCAATGCCTGTTACATTTGGTAGCATTTAGTGACAGTTCTTAAGTCAGATAGTTCTTCACATGTTTTGTTCTTAAAGGAGAAGTCCACTTCCAGAGCAAAAATTTACAGATAATATACTCACCCCCTTGTCAAGACGTTCATTGCTTTCTTTCTTCAGTCATAAAGAAATTATGTTTTTTGAGGAAAACATTTCAGCATTTTGAACCTAAATGCGGTTGTAAACGATCCCAGCCTTGTCTTGTCTAACTCTGTCTGATCTTTTTTTTTTTTCCGGTTCATGACAGTTAGGGTATATTAAAAAAACTCCCATCTCATGTTCTCATTCAACTTCAAAATCATCCTATATTGCTGTTTTTTTGTTTTTTGTGCAGTGTGTAATATTTGAGAATTTATTGGCAGAAATGCAATATAACATTAACTATGTTTTCAGAGGTGTGTAAAGACCTTACATAATAAGCCGTTATGATTTTATAACCTTAGAACGGGCAATTTATATCTACATACACCTCGGGTCCCCTTACATGGAAGTCGCCATTTAGTGCCGCCATGTTTCTATAGTAGCCCTAAACGGACAAACTTCTACAGAGCGCGTTTCGTCAGTACGTTGTTGTACTTCTTCGTTGGTGTTTTAAGAGGCCGCTCGTGTCGTCACCACGTTGAAATGTTGAAACGATGTTGAGCCGGCATCGTGATCCCATCGTACCCCCTCCTCCCTTTCCCCTCCCGCAAGCCACCGCATCCCAATGCCGTGTTCGGAAAGAAAGTTGTGTTTTAAAGGCAATAAACATTAGATGGAAAAATATATATATTTCATTACTTTCTCTCGCAGTTATATCGTTAAGTAATTATACTGTATATAAATTGCGGGCATCAGGGGGCCGCTAGTAATGTGCATGGCATTGAAACTGATTTCGTATGCACGATTGCATTTCACTTTCACTTTTCATCATGATGTTTCACTGTAGACTTCGTCCGATGCCAATTTGGTAGACGTCGCCCAACCCTACTAACTGTCATACAAAAAATCTAACTAAAGTCAGTGAATAAACCTGAGACATTGATCAATGAGTAACAATAATATTCGCAATAACACATTGGTTTACTGAATAATGAAGTAAATATAATTCTTTGACTTACCTTTGTACAGAAACCTCATCGCTTGATTGGCTACTGTCCGGTTTAACAGACGACAACATTTTTGTCCTGTGTCAGCTTCCGTAGCTTCTGTATGCGTTTCGAAAGGGCGGGGTGAGTGGGGGACTTAGCCGTTGGTTGAAATTCGAATCCTCACCGCTAGATGCCGCTAAAAATTACACACTGCACCTTTAAGAGTGTTTGATCTCCTTTACATGTTCACTTTGCAAAGACTGGGTCGGTACTTCTGCATCGATGTAGGATGATTTTGAAAAGATTTTTGAAGTTGAGGGAGAAAATACGATTGGAGTTTTTCTACATACCCTAACTGTCTTGAGTCAGAATACACAGAGTTCAGGCAGAGTGAGACAAGATGAGCGTTTGAGATTAAAAAGTATTTTTTAAATTGTAAACTAAGCAGTCTAGATAACCAGTCTAGATAAGACCCTTCTTCCTTGGCTGGGTTCGTTTACAATTGCATTTGGGATCGTTTGAAGCCTCATTTAAACTGCATTTTGGAAGTTCGGGGCAAAATCGGGGCACCATATCAGTCCATTATATGGAGAAAAATCCTGAAGTGTTTTCCTCAAGAAACAAAATTTCTTTACGACTGAAGAAAGAAAGACATGAACATCTTGGATGACAAGGGGGTGAGTACCATTATATGTGAATTTTTGTTCTGGAAGTGAACTTCTCCTTTAATCTCTAACAGTTATTTTATTGCTTGTTTGGACATTATATTTGTTAACCTCATTATGTTTGGACCACTGTAATTTGATTATTTTTTTAGTAATTTAACGCATTATAATTTCCAAATTAGTAATTAGACAATAGTTACAAGCATGTGTTACCGCTGCGTTACATCATTGCGACAAAATGCGATTTATCATGTAGATTATAAAAAGGGTGTTGGCTAGCACACGCGGCGTCCTTTACCTGAGAACTACTTTGACTAGAAAGTGCCTGTCAGGTGGATACTACCAGTGAAAGCATAGTCAGCATGGAGAGAGGAAAGCACACGTTCTGTAGCTGGAAATACAATCATTGTTTTTAGTTTTTACATTTTTAAATAAATAACAGCATTTTAGCAACCTTAATATTGTAGATTTTTAATCAAGGCAATAAGCAAAAACATTTTTTGGAAAAAAAAAAAAATGTAATAGTACACAACAATCCATACAGATTACAAATATACAGAGAAGCATGTTACAGACATAGCTTATTTGTCTGAAATGCATCTGTTAAAATATAATATAACCTCATGTAAAAGCAAAATCCAAAACAAAAAAAATCTGATGTGTGTGCTGATTTTAAAGATTCACCATTATACTCCTCAAAGGGATCATTCACCCAAAAATGAAAATTCTGGTATCATTTACTCACCCTCAAGTTGGTCCAAACCTGTATGAATTTCTTTGTTCTGCACAAAGGAAGGTATTTTGAAGCATGTTTGAGGCCACACAATTTTGGGGCAGCACTGATTTCCATAGTAGGAAAAAAATACTATGTTAGTCAATGGTGCCCTAAAATTGTTCAGTTATAAGCATTCTTCAAAATACCTTCTTTTGTGTTCAGCAGAACAAAGAAATTCATACAGGTTTTGAACAACTTGAGGGTGAGTAAATGATACCAGAATTTTCATGAGTGAATGATCCCTTTCAGTTAGATGGGCAATTGAATTTTGCAGTAGCTAATGCCAAGTGTAAGGTTTACAGAACCTCAGACATTTTGATCTTCTGAGACGGACAATACACACGCAGTATATTAAGATATAGACAATTGTTTCCACATCTCACTGAGAGAAGATGTGAGAAAAGTCCCTTTCCACCTATTCCTTTCATCCACTTCCCCTCACCCATCTCCTCGCACTGAGCTCACTTAGACCGGTCAATAGCATAATAAAATGTTCTACATGAGTACAAGTGATATCCATAGTCATGTTTAGTATCATTTGAACTGTCACTGTGTGTCTGGTACAATGGTCTCATTCTCACAAGAAGTAAATGAAAAGGTAAACAGATCCTAAGAGTTCAGAGATATATTGCTCACTGTTGAGGTTGTAGTATTTCCCAGTGTCTTTCATGCAAATTACCATCTGTCCCCAAAAGGTGCAAACGATCAAGTCTAAGACTTGATCAATGCAAATTCAAATTGTTGGTTCCTGTCTCCATTTCGGGGGATGTCTGTCTGGGTCTGAAGTTCTTAAAGAAGTGTAGCAAGAAGATCAGGGCGCTTTTCTGTAGCCAGAATGAGCTCATGGTATGAGGTGTGTTGACACACTTCGTACTATGTATTTTTCTCAAGTCAGGTATGCATCTTACTCCTAGATTCATCTTGGAGATTTCTTGTAATGATTTGATATCTTTAAATTGGCTGTATAATTGGCGTAATACATATTTACCTGACTGACAATAAATTATATATTTGATTTTATTCTGACTTTATTCTGAAATGATTTTCTCAAGTAGATTAAGTGAAGGCGTATGTGACCGCAAATACGTGTCCAGGGTTAAGTACATACTAGATCTCAGGTTAGATGAAGCATGGGGCACATCAGGTGAGATTCTAGATTTCTGACTAACTTGCTGACTTTGGTTAAGTTGTTATGCAGTTGCATTAACTATGGGGGGCTAGACAAAATACTATTGGAGTATTAGCATGGTTCGGGCATATTTCATAGTACTAGCCATAACCTCTGGTTATAGTCTCAGCTTTATTCAAGTTGTTATATAGTTAGACTAACTATAGGGGGCTAGATAAAACACGATTGAAGTATTAGCATACTTCATAGTGCTAGCCATAATCTCTGATTTAGTTTGAGTTTTAACTAAGTTGTTACATAGGTGACTGTAGGGGGCTAAATATAACCACTATTTAAAACATGACAAGCATGAGGCGGTCTATTAAATAGTTAGCCATAACCTCTGATTAATGATCAGACTGGAGGGTTTGTGATCGTGGGGCCCAAGTAAATCGGCCGACATGAGGCACCCTGAGCGACATAGATTCCTAATGAAAGAGTAAATATAAAGTAAAGAGTTAAATAGAATAAGCAAATGTTAAAATAATAACAATTACAAATAGAGAAACAATCAATTCGTATGACAACCTAAATTCGAGGTCATAATAAAATGGAGTCAGATTGAATTCAATTAAATAACTCTGCGCACTGGAAAGACCCAACACGCAAGAAAACCTTCGGCCACCATTGGATACCTTCCTTGGGCCTGTTAGACATCCGTTCTAGGATTGTGAATAGTAGGACAAGAAATACAATAGTGTCTTCCTAAAACAAACAGTAAAATTATATAGCACACTTTAAATGCATACATGGATAATGGCTGAAATGTCCGAAGTGTGGATGTTTTGGATGTTTCGGTAACTCCAATCTAACTGCAACTGCTACTGTGCGCCCTTAATACACTGACATATTTAACAGACAGGGAGAGAGAAAAATAATAGATTAATATTAACATTTGCAACATTGTCAGACAAATAGATTTTAAAAGTAGCAAAGATGTGAGTTGCATGCATACCATTAATGTGAAAGCTTTGGACTGACAGTGAAGTGGATGTCAATAAGTGCACTCATCTGGTGAAATATTAGATATCTAGATATCTGTAAAATATCAGAAGTATCCATCAGTTTTAAAACAGTTAACATTTATTATAATACTGGATTATGCTTATCAAATAACATGAAGATGTCATTCAAAGCAGTCATCAGAGATGTATGCATGTGAATGCAACCTCTTAAAACAAAAGTAAAAGTTTTTAATAATCCTTACTAATACTACTAAACAGCATTCCAAAAAAAAGGAAAATAAGAGGTCTTCACAGGACAGGAGAATCCAGACATCTAAACAGAAAGCATATTCAACATTGATTTTATTTACAACAACATGCATTGTACTGGCTTTTCGACTGTCTGTAATAAAGGCTTAATCATTATAAGTTGTCATAAAAAAAGCAACAGAACTTAAATAACATCCAGTTTATCAGAAACGCAGCATGAGTGTAAATCATGGGATATCAGTCTTTGAACTCGCATGTGTCTGATCCACGTCTCGGCTGCACTTGTTTTTCACTCGTCCCCTGACTGCAGCCGCCTAACGTTACTCTCACTTACATTTCAGCTAATGTTAGCATCTCAAACGAGCCCATCATCTACCCCAGCTAACAGGGAACGTTCTCAGAATATTCACTAACGTTCTTTAAAAGTTGTGTAAATGTTAGTACAAAACGTTACTAAAATAATGTTTTTGGAACGTTCTTGTAATGTTGAGTGAAAACATTCTTAGAACAACGTTCTTGGATCGTCTAGGACGTTATTTGTACTTGATGAATGTTCTTATAATGTTGATAGAAAACGTTCTTAAAACAATGTTCTTGCAATGTCTTTAGGATGTTATTTGTACTTGAATGTTCTTATAATGTTGATAGAAATGTTGATAGTGTACACTGGATGCGGCACAGCGCGACAAATCTCCGACAGTTCAAGCTCTTTGAAACAGCCACTTTGTTGCGTAACGTTAACGTACACAACTTTAAGCTGTTGCAGCATGGCAGGGCAACGGTAACGTCCGGTGTACACGGTTCAGTTTCTCATCATTCTGACTCGTCTAATCAATATGCTGACATGCAAAGAAAAAGATTACAAGCATTTCGAACACTCAAACCTTAATATAACTGTTACATGACACTTTCGGAAGAGGCTAAAGCTAGTGTTTGTGCAGGGTTGCCAACTCTCACGCATTTGGCGTGTGACACACGCTTTCAGGCTCTGTCTCACGCTCTCACTCTGCCCTTGTAAATCTCAAGCCAAAAATATGCAACCCCGCTTGCGATTTTAAACAGCTTTCAAATGTTGTAAGTTTTAATACTAAATTCAAACGACAAATACCGTTTTGACGCACGTAATGTGGCGTAAATCGTAAAATGTAGCGCTTCTGTTAATGCCAGAGCCACTGAAAAACAGAACAGCGACAAGCTTTGATGTCGTTGGCGTCGCTGCCACGTGGTCACATGATTCACGAAGCTCTCAAAACAAACCAACGTTGACATTGTATTTGAATGTGTTCAAGGCCATGTCCACACTAGTACATTTTCGTTTGAAAACGCATCTTTTTCTCTCCTTTTTGGCCTTCCATCCACACTGAGACGGCGTTTTCAGTCAAGGAAAACGGAGCTTTTTGAAAACGCTCTCTAAAGTGGATCAATTTGAAAACGCCGTTTTCGCGTTGCAGTGTGGACTGTGAAAACGGAGGCTTTTGAAAATGTTGATGCATGTTTAGTCATGTGACGCATATTGTACCAATAGATATTCATGTTTATACCGGTAATTGTGGCTGTTATGTGCTATTAACTTTTTACACTGCTGCTAAAGATTTGTACACTCTCAGTCCTAAAAAAAGATGACAGAAAATGTACTCTCAGTTGCTACCCAGTTGGCAAATTTCCTTTGGTCCGGATCTGGCCCAAACCTACAGCTAAAGTGTGGCCCAGATTAGTTTTTGTTCGCCGGCCCAAAATTGGCCCATATGTTTTTAGCCAGATCTGAACCAAACCAGAGCCATAACTCCGCCGTTCATGAGCCAAGTAATACATTTTTATGTGGCCCATATATGGGCCTTATGTTTCATTTTAATAAGGCTGAGTTCTGTTAAGACCTCACTGCCCTAATGTGGCCCACATGCGGCTAACTGTACATGTAAAATTCATATTAACTAGAGAGAGAGTAAATCACACACTCAACAACAAAAATGTAAATAAAATAATTTACAATTTGTCAGTGCAGGTTAAATGTGCTTTACAGTTACTCAGTATTGAGTTAGAATATTCTTATAAACAAGAATATTAAGAATTAAGAATATAAAACAAACACAATTAATATTCAAACCAAAAATTATGAAATGAACAAATTTGAGTTGGAATCCATTTTTAAGAATATTCAACAGATATATATTTAGCATTAAAAATATATATATATATATATTAAATGGACAAATTTGAGTCAGAACCAGTTTTTAAGAACAAATAACATTAAACTTGAGTGTTGAGTAGAAAAGTGTTGAGAAGAGAAGAGTTGCTTGAAAGTGTGTTGGTGTTATTAATGCTGCAAACTGTCTAATGGGGGTCAACAATGCACTGTTCATTCATTCTCTCTTTCCTGCCATCATCTCGGTCTCCAGACAGGTACAGCCACTTTATAAGGTTAATTTTAATGTCTTTATCTGAAGTCCTTCCAGTCAGGGGATTCTGCCTGAAAGCACCTACAGTGAAGAGAAATGTAATAATTATTATCAGTAGTACAAACTGAAAGGTGGACCTGCAGGATTACACCAAAAACCAAAATGCTCAACAATGTGGAATAACCAAATACATGTACTCTGGATTATATGAAGTTCATACATTTTCAAATACATTTTCAATCTATACTTACTTTTTACTTATTATATATTATTCACACAATGGCAACAAATTATTCATGATTATCTTATGAGTTCTTTTTCATCTTTAAAATGTTCTTTCCTACTGCTAATATAAAGTCTTAAAGTTTTGTGGACATTCACACAAACACCATTTACTAGACTATACTTACCTCCTGGGCACACAGCATTTGACTTGAATTATTTAAATTTTCTAAGTATTTTCTCAACATTGCATCAAGTACTCATGAACGGCAGAGTTATGGCTCTGGTTTGGTTCAGTTCTGGCTAAAAACATATGGGCCAATTTTGGGCTGGCGAACAAATGCTAATCTGGGCCACACTTTATCTGTAGATTACGGCCAGATCCGGGCCAAAGAAAATTTGCTAAATGGGACATCTATAGAAAGCTTGACATGTTGTCGATCACTTGAGTTTTTGAAAACCGCTTAAAATGGTTAAATAAAAAAAAAAAATGGGACTATGAAATCGGATTACTAGGTTACATCAAAGCCCATTATAAGAACTATAAGATGATTTTTCTAATGGCTTCGACAGTTATCTTTTACGTAAAGACAGCCTGTATGTTTTACCACACCACAGAGCAGTGAAAAACACTGAACACATGAACAAATGTTTTATAAACGTTTTCACAAATCAATCTCTATCTAAAATAAGTGATTTTGCATTAACCCGGATTGCGTGATTATTGGAATCTGTCGGCGGGCTACGCAAACACCACATTCAACAAAGTAAAATAATCTAACTCGAAGCTTTTCTCAATGAAACAAATATCTAAACATCTAATAACTACAAACATTGACACTGCTCATGAATATTTAAATAAAATTACTTTAAAATGCCAAAATATCACTTACCTGAAGCACTTGTGTGACGGAAAATCCGTGAGGGAATTGCCGCCTTTTGGTCAAATTGACGTGGTCGTCATAGCAACCGAGGTGTGGCCTGCCGGACATCAGCCAAACTTGATGCGTTTTCCAAGTGTAATCCAAATGTTAGCCAGAAGTCGATGTTTACCAGTATCAGCCATAGCTAAACCTTACTTGGTTCTAATGTGTTTGTTGTTATCTGGACCATATACCTCAAAAAGAGCTGTGAACCAAGTAATGATTTCCCGCACATTTTAATCTTATGGCAAAACATATATGGTAACAATCTTTACCCATATCTGTTCAGCCATGCCATATCTAAGCCATATGTGCAAGCTATCGGCCACATTTGGCCCAAAAGCTCTTGCTATCTGGGTATCCTGACTCCTGCAGTTAAATGGGAGGGCAGCTGCTTTTTAGATCAAACATGAGAGTGCGCAACATGGACGCGTTAGTGAATTATGAGATATTTCCGTAAATAAAATGATCCTGCCAAGAATTTTCGTATTATGTCTCTTCCATCTGTATCATGTCAGTGAGTATTTACGCATGCGCAGTATGGCGAATTTAACGTTTTCCTACGTTTCAGTGTGGATGAAAAACTTTTGGAAAACGCTTGAAAACGCTAGTGTGGACGGAGAGCGTTTTAAAACGAAAACTCAGTTTTCAAATGTATCCGGATTAATGTAGACGTAGCCCAAGTAGGATAGAAAAGACAGCTTCACTATACAGGTATTTGCAGCAATTTTTGGTAAACATTACAGCATATTATGCATTGATTTTTACATTGATGACGTTTAAAGTGTAATTTTATTCTGGAGAGTGATGGAGAGGCAACCCTTACAAAAAACAACATTGTTTTAATAAAAAAAAAAAAAAAAAAACATGGTTACTAGTTAAACTGTGGTAACCACAAATTAACCATGGTCTTGCTACACTAACCATAGATTAACCATGGTATTTGTAGAAAAACTATGGTTATACAAATGGTAATCAATGCGCCAAAAAACATGGTTACTACACTTTTACTATAATAAAACCATGGTTAATTTTTGTAAGGGTTAATATGGTTTTCTTGTATTTAACCCTCAGGTATTGCTTAATATGACCATACAGTGTAACTATTTTAAATAAATATTAAAGGTGCAGTGTGTAATATTTAGTATAATTTATTGGCAGAAATGCAATATAACATTAACTATGTTTTCAGAGGTGTGTAAAGACCTTACATAATAAGCCGTTATGATTTTATAACCTTAGAACGAGCAATTTATATCTACATACACTGCGGGTCCCCTTACATGGAAGTCGCCATTTAGTGCCGCCATGTTTCTATAGTAGCCCTAAACGGACAAACTTCTACAGAGCGCGTTTCGTCAGTACGTTGTTCTACTTCTTCGTTGGTGTTTTAAGAGGCCGCTCGTGTCTTCACCACGTTGAAATGTTGAAACGAAAATCTAACTAAAGTCAGCGAATAAACCTGAGACAATGATCAATGAGTAACAATAATAATCGCAATAACATATTGGTTTACTGAATAATGAAGTAAATATAATTATTTCGCTTACCTTTGTACAGAAACCTCATGGCTTGATTGGCTACTGTCAGGTGTAACAGACAAGGACATTTTGTCCTATGTCAGCTTCCGTAGCTTCTGCATGCGTTTCGAAAGGGCGGGGTGAGCGGGGGACTTAGCCGTTGGTTGAAATTCGAATCCTCACCGCTAGATGCCGCTAAATTACACCTTTAAATAAATGTTCTATATTTTAGTTCAGTAATATTTAATATTTTAAGGAGATCATTTAGTACTAAATACTATTTATCCAATAATTATGGTCCATTAATGGCTTAATACTTATATTAAAAAAAAAAAAAAAAAAATCCAATGCAAAGAGGCAAATTAGTCATTTTGTGGTCGGAAAAAAAAAAAAATTGTAATGCCATGGTTTACCCACTAGGTACTTGTATGGCTCTTTACAAAATGTATCTAGAATATTGCAGGTCATACCTGCTTACTTGACCACTGAACTTTGCATGGTTCAGTGGTCCCCCCACTCCAAAAAAAAAAAACAAAAAAAAACAAAACAACTCACTCCAAGCTGAACTTAAAAGTTGGCAACCCTGGTTTATGTTGGCTAATGTACAAACGCTTAAACGTAACTTAAAAAAAACAACAACAACAACAACAAAAAAAAAACAATGTTGCTTGATATGACATAAAACCTGAGTGAAAATATGCACATTCAAATGCTGAATGCCTACTCTAATCTAAATTTAATTTTCAAGTTTTATTTAACTTACCTCAGTGCAGAGCTCAGATCCCATCCACAGCGAAAGACAGAGAGGGCAGAGACTAGTGTGTGCGGGATGCGATAGAATAAAATGATTTGCGGGACTCCCGCAAAATAGAACTGTCTAAACATAAAATATCTAAAACAAATTAATTGCTATTCATGTATTGCACAAAAGCAACAAGAACAACTATATAAAACAAAAACGATTAACAGGCGTAAGCATAGGCAGAGTTTCTATTTATAACATGTGTCTGCAGCGTTGAACAATGTTGATTTCTGAAATGCAATGAACAATCAGAGAATCCACTCACCGCTCGAAATGCCGTGCATTCTGCAACCATGCACGCAGCAGCCTATTGTTTTTAGTTAACGCTTTCACGCGTACGATCACACCAGTGTGATCATTCTTGGCTGGTCCCTGAAGCGTACGATCACATCGGTGTGATTCGAACGTTCAGCGCGTCACGTGATCAACTGCTGAATTCAAATCTAGAGCTGTGTCCGAAATCGCTCACTCGTTCACTCATTCACTAATCCCTATATAGTGAATGGCCGTTGAGTGGACTATATCAGAAGGAGTGAACGAAATGAAGTGAACGAATTCGGACGGTGACGCATATCGTTACACTTGGCATGAGATTTGGAGCTGTTCCGAAAAACATCTTTTTCACATGTACTTTTATATTACATGTACCTTATTTTAGAAAATAATATTAATAGCAATAACACTTTAAATGACTTTATACTGTAATTATACATACCACCGCATCAGCTTTATGGTTTTATTAATAGTATTAATTTGTTTTGTAATATTATGTGTTCATAATCATTAAATACTAATAAAATGCTGTCAACAAAAATAAACATACATTAATTACATGTTAATAATTTTATGTATTTATTGTTTGTAGTATCTTGAAACTCTCACGAGCTGCGTAACATTCCAATGATCGTAGAGCGCCCTCAAGCGACCGTTAATATTACATCAGAATGAATACGCTACCAACCAACATTTTTAAATATCCACCAAATTATCATCATTTTTTGTAAATTAACAAAGATGCCAGCTCATTAAATTAGTAAAATATTAAACTGAGTTAATGCCTATTTAATATATTTTGATATGAATAATTCATGAAATAAACAATAAAGCAGAAATAATAAAGATGTAAACAGCATCTCTCATTCAAAATTGTTCGCTTCCGCTCTCTCTTCCAGCTCGTCGGTTCTCCACATTGGATTGTGGGATATAGTGCTTCAGCGAGTGTACATCGGTTGTACAGTCGAAATCAGAATGCACTGTGGGTAAAAAGTAGTGAACGAATGTAGGGAATGAAGTCGTTCATCCATTCTCGGACATCACTACAAAATGGCTGACACCCGATATAGTACACTATATAGTGGATAGGGAGCGTTTTCGGACACAGCTTAGGGCTGTTCCATTCCGAATATTTTGGAATCGAGTCCGATTCCGATTCCTGGTTCTGGAATCGATGGGATTCGATACCAAGAATCGATTCCTCACTGTTGTTTTCGATTCTTCTTCGATTCTTGTTTTTTTTTTTAGATTGGAGGAACCTAATTTCGCCATCACTGTAGGATATAAAAGTCTTATAAAGTAACCTTTTCGTAATATGAAGCTTTGTTTTTATAAATTATGATACATTTCTGTATTTAAATTATTTTTATCTGCGTTGCCCATGAAATTAGTCATAGCCCACAGCAGTGTACATGCGTTTATTGCATTAATGAAACAAGACGTGTACGGTTCAGCTGAATGATGTTACTTCAACCGTATGCGTTGCACAAAATTAACAAACTGTACACTGAAACAAAATAACCAGAACATTAACAACAACATTGCTATAAGAGCTTGTGGTTTATCTGTCAGTCAGACGCTCACTCTCCGCCACTTATCTTTGCTCTCGGTGCTTTCAAAATGATCACAGGCTGATAGAAAGGTTAAAAATAGCATTTTATTTAAGATGGATTTATTTAAGACCCTCGATCACGTCATGATCTATTCTTTTGTGCAGCGCTCATGTGGACAACATAAGCCAGTTCCACCGTAAAATAACCTCTGAATCATTTTTGAACTGGTTCATTAAAACGATCTATCCAAAAGAACCTTTTTGTGGAAACGAATCAGACTTCTAATCACTATTAGCGAGCAAAGCTGCATCTTCAAACTCAGATATGCTCAGTACCGACTCCTTTCATTCAGTTTATTTTCGTGAATCGACGTTCAGCGACGTTTGATGACAGCAGCCAAGATATGCAGCCTTCGTATGATGCAGCCGTTCGTTTGAGAGGCGCCCATATAAGCTTTGTTTGAACTGAAAACGGCTCTGAATGGGGAGTCGATTCCCCCGACGGAATCGATTCCAACCTTTGGAATCGACTCTCGATTCCCAACGCCTCGGAATCGATTCCCAGGCCTATTCAAATCTGCTCTGGCGCTTTGGCTGGCGCTGAGCCAGATCGGACGCGCTAAGCACTTGTCATATTATCGCAACTATTCCGTGTTTTCATCCATATAATGCTAATTTTAGGTTCCAGACATTTAAATACACATAAATCCTAGTAAAATTTATAGTTGGCGAAATACACGCCGATGTCTATGGAAGCGGCAATAATAATCCTTACAAATATAATCTGACGACATGTTTTATTGATATCATATACACATTGTGTCGGTAACTATAAAGTTTACTTTGCTCTTCTCCAAGCTCACCAGAGACTTACTTTAAATGTTTTGAGGATGAATTTGCGTTTTGTAAATCCCACAGCTCGGATTCAGCACGAACTAACATGGCGGCGCCCATGTTATTTCATGTAAATTTTGTGGATGTACAGAAAAAAAGTAATGTAATGAGTAATGTAACTAATTACTTTTGAAATAAAGTAATCAGAACAGTAATTTGATTACTTTTCAAAGGAGTAATCAGTAATTTAATTACATTTTCAGAGTAACTTGCCCAACACTGTTCAATACTAATATCGGAGCCTTGAGTACCTGCTGATGCTTTTGCTGTTGTTGACACATTTTCACGGCAGTCATCTACTCAAGTCAAGTGACTTTATAGTATTGCATAAACTGCTTTAGCCAGTTACTTCTAGGCAAACTGAAATAGAAACCTCATCAATTTCTTTAATATCTTAGGAAACATATTAAAATTAATTCTGTGTGCTGAAAAAATGCCCTTGAATGTGTCATTTTCTTTTTATGTGGATAATTGGCTGTAACTCTTAAACAAAATAAGATATTCTCATCAAACTTGAAAAGGTGAATCCCCTCCACAACTTTGTCATATCAGTTCCAGCAGCATTTTTGTCGTTAGTGTGCTTTGGCCTTTAACCACTACTAACCTCTACATTTTATATTGTATTTGCTGTTACGTTTGTTTTGTTAGCTTGTTTCATCTCTGTATCAAGGGGAATGTTAGATTTACAATTGCAACTTAGAAGCAATCCCAAATGTAGTTCTCTTTCACAGCTTTTTGCGTTTGAATGCTCATATAAACACAGAATTAAGGCCATTGTATAATTGGCTGGCAGCTGTATTAAGCCAACCAATATGAATGAGTTGCCTTTCCGACATTTGCATTATTGTCAACATGTTCACATTCATATTGGCATTCATACTGTGAAAAGTTAGTGTTAAATCAGGTTGCAGGAGAGGAGAGGGGTTGGAAGATAATTTATTGGATTTTTTTCATTGAACTGAATGTTTGTAAAAGAAACATTTAAATAAAAAGCAAAATCAAATTGAAAATTTTTTCAAAATCAAATTGAAAAATTAGTTTCAAATTTGATTCAAATTTGCCTTTCTCTTCAATGTATCTCTTAAATATTAAATATGTAGATATATTCACTTATGTTTTTTTACTATCTTAAACATTTTAAAATAATATATCACTGAAGTCATTGAAAGTATGAAATTCTACAAACTGAATTACATAAATGTTAAACTTTAATACACATTTGTAATATCCAAAGTATATTTAACAAACATAGTACATTTTAAACTACTTATTCACGGTTTTCATTGGCTGTAAAAGAGAATAGTGGTCTGGTCCTGGCAAGGCCTGCTTTCTCTGGGGCAGATGGGATAATCAATTTCAGCGTACTGAAAGATTAAAATATTAGCAATGAATGCCCATATTTGTAAGACAAACTGTACGTCAACCGATCATTGTTAGAAAATAAGTCTTTGATATAAAATACTCTTATATAGTGCTGAAGGGGTTTGTTTTGCAATAATCGCAATCATAATAATCACTATTTTGCAGTAGTCACTGCACTGCTTTTTAGCAAATTAATCAATAAATCAACATGAAATAACATCAGAAATCTGACAAATTGCTTATGATTATCTGAGTAGGACAGCGCAGACTTATATAAGATATATAAAACTAGTGCAGATCCATAACAATCGAAAATACATTCAGCAGTCATTATACTGTATATTAGTATTTGGGTACACAATGTCACAACTGACCAAACAGACAACATACTATGTGTTAATAATATGTTATTATAGTTTAAATAATGCATCATCAATATACTATTTAAAAAAGCTACATACTTTTTAAAATTAAGCTAATGTTAATTACATAATTGTTCTTACCTGTGTATCTTCTGAGTGCTGTGCTGCCGTGGTGGTTTGAGGGTTGTTTGAAATATTTTTACATTTTCTAGTTGCATGAAGGTAGCGAATCACCAAACCTGAAACAGCATTAAATGAAACATCTCTGGATCACAAGAACCTTTGGTAGTAAGACTACATATGATATTGCATATGATGTTACATTTGTGTGGATTTAGTGTTTGTGTCCTTTTATAGTAAGTTCAAAGAGACAGGAGATGAGGGGGGGAAGAGAAAAAACAAACCTATTAAAGTGATGGTCAAAAGCACGTTGAGCAGGGCAGATGAGATGATGATGATCATCAGATTTCTCCACGATTTATTATATTGTGAAGCATCATGTGGCTTAAATTCTGCAGTCTGATTCCTTTGGACAGACTCTGTAAAATGGGAAGATTTTAGATATCAGTCTTTATTCAATTACAATCTTTAACAAAACTAATCAAATTATTAGTTATTAATGTAATTATCTTTAACACAGTATATATTTTCATATAGAGCACAAATCTTATGTATTTAAAATATCCAATGTAAGACAATAACTCACCGCTGATGTAGATTTTGGTTCCGTTGCTGAATTTTAGTGGTTCACTAGTTTTGACACAATAATAAACTCCTAATTCATCAGTGCTGATATTTCTGATGAACAGACGACTGTTAGTTTTAACTGAGTATTTGTGTTTGGAGATGCTGTTTTCATATTTAGCTCCTTCAGATATCCTGTCAAAAGTGCGTAAGATCAACACTGGAGGATCCGGTGATTTGTGTTTGTACCAGTAAACCTCCTTGATATCAAGATCACAGGTTATATTCACATCAGCTCCTAAAGTTACTGCTATGTTTGTTAGACTCTCTGTGGCTTGAAACCACATCAACAGATCTATGAAAAATAAAACATATTTACTAAGACATGAAATTAAAGAAAACTTTGTTAATTACTCAATTTAATATGATAAACTCACAGATATGAAACTGTATGATCTTCATTGTCTGATCCAAATGAATATCTTCTATACTGTAAATCATTCAAGCATCTCTCACTGTGAGCGGAAACACCACTGAGCTTTAGATGAAACTTAAACCACACACACAAGAGGGGGAAGTCAGAGATGAACACATGCTCACACAGCACTTTTTATTTATTAATCCCTTTTTCCAGTAATATTGACATCATATGGTGACAGGCTAGAGCCATTATACATGTATGAATTCATACATACTATTTGGATTTTTTTCCCTCAAACACTTGGGTTGCTATGTTGTTACTTAAAAAAAAAAAAAAAAAAAAAAAAAACGTGTGAGGGTGAAACATAAATATGCAGAATATGCCACCGCTATGTTTACATTACATTACACTGTTGTTTTGCTTTTTTAATAGAAATTAGAAAAATAAATAAATAAATGAATTAGTTGAATAATGGTCGCTTCGATTCGGACAGCGCCTGCTCTGCTCATCCAGCATGAGCTGCAGAGTCACACACAGTGCAGCAGGAATTAGTTGACTAATCATGGGTCAAGAGTAAGGCAAGATGACTGACAAGACCAGGACGGAGGATTCGTTACGCTACAGAGCCTGACAGATGTCTTATCTTGAATGCACACTCAGCACCGCCACTCCCTATATGCACAAATTACAAATTAAACTAAGAGTGCTTTCAATATCCTGCATTCTAATTCAATATATCTTAATATCAAGGCTACCTTTTAGGCTGGGCTATGTAGTTGTAACCATCTCTGTATCATTATTAAAGGGGTCATCGGATGCTAAGTTCACTTTTACATGTTGTTTGAACATTACTAGTGTGTTGGCAGTGTATGTACAAATCTACCCTATAATGATAAAAATCCATGCAGTGGTTTTTAATTAATCCATAAAAATGATATGCCCTTTTTTAAATCGAGCCATTCTCAGATGCCTATCGTTGTTGCATCACACCCACAGAGGCCGCTCCCACAATAGTTGATTGAAACTAGCCTCTTACCTCCAATCAGTTATAACAGTCCAACCTCCATATTTTGATGCCGGAGCAGGGATGTAAGTTAGACAAGAATTGAGCGACTGAGGTGTTGTGTTGACATCTGAGCCACTGAAGATGCAGTGGATTACGTTTTTTTTGTGAAGGGAATGAGCCTTCCGATCTACATATATCTGTCTATGTTCGCACAAATCATTCATGATCCAGCAGAAATGAGTATAAGGGTTTTTTTATGAATCTTTGTGATCACTTTTCCAAATAATGTGCTAGTTAGCAAGTTTACCAGCTAAACACGGCTAAAGTAAACAGGCTCGTCAATCCACAGCTCCAAGAGAGGAGCGGGGTGAGGAGAGCTCATTTGCATTTAAAGCAGCCTCGACCAGAATGGGATGATTTTTGCAGAGCTGATTTTGGCAAGGTAAAAAGGGTGTTGTTTTACACTACCCTTGAGAATTTTTAACCAAAGTATATTATAGACTTTTCATTAAGACCCTAAAGAATCATATCAACTTGTGGAAAATGGGCATCCTATGACCTCTTTAAAGAAAAACAAGGTCTCTGTTTGCACTTTGAATATATAGAGAGAGTACATCTAGGTTACGTCTGTAACCCTCGTTCCCTGAAGGAGGGAACGGAGATGTTACGTCAATACTGATGTATTTGGGGTCTCACTTGGGAGCCCAATCACTTCTGAGCTTAAGAAAACAGGCCAATGAACATTGGCGAGTGGAATTTGCATACCACAACCTACAGGGGGTGAAGGAGACCCCCTGTCGGAGCACAATCCCGGACTTCTCCATCCTCCATCCAAGCAAGCCGACACCGAGCCATCCTCCTGCAAATTACCTGAAGTTGCACAACGCACAGGCTGAGGAAACGGCTCCGCATAGACCTAGAAGGGCGACAGAGAGATCCTCAAGATGGGATGAGGTGCGGCCTAGGAGGACTTATCCTCCTGCACCCTTCAGGGACCTGACGGTCAGGTGATGCTTCCCTAGGGATGACCATGCCCAGCATCTTTTTTTTTTTTTTTTTTTTATACTATGATAGCTATAACGAACACATTCTAAGTGCAGGGAACATCCTTCGCTCCGACTTCAGCACAACTCTGACCGAGCGCCTCAGGGGGTCCTTTCGGTGAGAGGAAAACCATAAAATGAAAAACTTCACCTCAGAGCATAGGCCAGCCTCATCGAGGGGGCTCTAGCCTGAGTGATAATGTTTACCACAGCCTATTGAAAAGGCCACATGGTCTACTGCATCCCATCCAGAAGCCAGACGTGCAGGTTCCATAGATCGGGATGTGGGTGCCAGATTGTGTCAAACTAGGAAGGGTTGTCACAAGGAGCATAAGTGTCAGCATACCAGGTCAGGGTGGGTCAGTAAGACGCAAGGAGGCTCACTGGGGAAGGCGTACTTGAGGAGACCCCGGGTCCAGCTGTGTGCCAGGTCATCCCTGCTGTTTTCACTCAGACCGGAAGAAGCTGGCAGAGGGAGGACTCAGAGGAAGCAAAACAGGTTTACCTGAGCTTCGACGAGTCGACTCCAGATGAACTGGACCACCTGTGGTTGGAGTTGCCATTCTCGGGAAGAGCGCAACTCAACTCTCTTAACAAAGTGAATGGCGCGCAGCAATTGAGCTATGTTAGACTCCAGAGGAGAAGATGGCAGGCAAGTTGCAGCATGCGACGGGAGCGCAGACCACCTTGGTGGTATTTGTACGCTACCATGGCTATGGTGTCCTCATGAACTAGCGTGTGCTTGTCTCACAGCATTGGTAGGAACCGGCGGAGGACAAGGCACTGCTAGCAATTCTAGGCGAATATTGTCGCTGCAGTCGAGGTCCTGTTCAGGAGCCTGAGCTGAGCGGTCAAACTGCAGCTACAGCTGCACTGTGAAGAAGTGATGAGTAAGCACCTCTATTTTTAAGAGTGAAAACCAGCAAAGGACCAGCATAAACCAGCTAAAACCAGCATACCAGCACCAAAACCTACCTAACCAGCATATGTTGTTTTTTTTGTTTTTTTTTCAACAGGGGTGTGGTGTGCTAGATAATATTAATGATCTTGTCTGTGATGAAATGTTCCTGTTCTGAATGGAGATCTTGCTTTTACAGCTCTTCTTTCAAATAGCAGTGAGTTGCGTGTAAACCACAGGGTAATGAGGTTTCTCAGAGCTGAAGCAGCTTCTCAACAAGTTTCAAGAAACACCATGCAATGAATAATCCTTAATCTTGAACCATACAATACATCCGGTAGCAGTTACGAAGATAAAATTCCTTCCTAGAATAGTTTTTTTTCACAATTCACCTGATTTCATTACAATTGTCTGCTTATGTATTATAAAGATTTCATGTACAGCTGGAAATCACAGGAGCAGCTTTCAATGTATGTACTAAAGAGTTTTTTGACTTTCTTATTAACAGGTTTAAATTTTTTTGTGTGCATGTTAAAAGTCCAACTTCTGCACAGCTCTTCGTTGTGGTTAACAAACAGCATGAGTTTTTGCAAATGAACTCCTCCACAGTTTGGTCAGTGTGTTTATCTGCTGTCACAAACAAAGGTAGTTCACTTTTATGCATATGAAAGCAAATCGCAAAAATAGACATTCAGTCTTTTTAACAGCAAGCACTGTGAAGGTCCTAGATCACATGCAACTTAAAAACGTTTTGTCTGCTGAAAGTTTTTTGTGAAGATGTTTGCTGAATTTGTTTCGCCATTGAACACTTTTATCCTTCATAGCTTTCATATAGTTTTCATTAATTTCCTGTCAGAAATTAAATATGCTCTATACTGTATGTGGGTGTGCTCACCCCTATGGGGTAGGTTTTTGTTTTTGGATTTCAATAAAGCCTGTCTAACTTTGCATTTGAGTCTTTGCCTCTGCCCACAGCAACACCTGACATCACAAACACCTGCATGCATCAAGTGGTTTAAACTTTAACCAAGTGAACATAACAGGAAAAAACGTTAAACAAATGTACTTAAAATATATAGAGTTTCACCCTTCCTTGTTCCATTGTTTGAACAAAATAACCAAAACTACACAAAGTAAAACAAATACAATCCAGGGTAATTTAAATATACATACTCAAAAAGGTTTGTGTCGATCACAGTTTGTTTCGTAATAAGAAATTTAAACATAAATATCGAGTGCAAAGTAAACCTCATCTGTTCATAAATAATGTCACTATTGATGATTTAGGACTTTATTACTGTGCGACCACAGACGCACCTCCAAAATACAGCAATGGCACAAGACTACACATCACTGGTGAGTAACAATTCAGTGATGTTTTACGTTACATTTTTTCAGATGAAAAAAACAAACATGTTAAACCCTTCAAAGTACTGAACATATAATATCCTACAGAATATACTGCAGAAATCCAGAATCATACAGAGACAAATCTCACACAATGTCAGACTTTTACCCTCATATCTGCTCTGTTGAATGGTCTTCTGATCATTGTGATCATAGATGAGTTACTCGATAGAATTGCAGTTGTTGCTTCTTCAAATGGAAAGACTTCAATCTGAATTCTCTGTCACTTTAAAGGAGTATTGAAGAAGTTTATTCTTGGAAGCAAGAGATCCAGAGACAGCTCGAAAACATTTCAAACTACAAATCTACAGCAGCCTCAAGTTATGGATGTTGAACAACTCCAAGACTTAAGCCTAGTGCAGGTAAACCAAGAGAAAGCATAATTAATAAAACAATATGCCATTCCAGTCAGCCTCTTTCTTCTGCAGAACACAAAAGATGATATTTTGGAAGAACGTTTCAGTTACTTTTGACCATACGATGAAAGCCAATTCAGAGGGTCCAAAAACAACATTGGAACCCATTGACGTTTAACAGCAAATATATAACCAAAAGACAATTTAAAGAAGGTTTATTTAAACAGCAATGCATGACATATTGGTTTCCTGTTGTTTTTCAGTTTGCTGTGGTGGACCCTCCTACATCATGTCAAAGGTTTCAGTCCAGCCAAGCTAATAGCATTTCCGCACTTCTACAGCTGCTGAAATCACCAACGCTTAACCACAGTTGACCTTAGTCACATTTATCATTGTATTTGTTAATATATATATATATATATATATATATATATATATAAGTATTAAGTATTTTATAGCTATTTAGACTTGTTGAGCTTGCGAAATGAACAATTACAGGTACTTGCCAGAAATGACTGCTGCTATTATTGTGCATTTAATACATACAGATTTGATTTCTGCTTGATTAAAATATTGGCTTTCAGTTTTATGTACAGCTGGGCTGAAATCCATACAATACAATCCCAAACATAGCTTTTTGGAAACAGATTTTGGTTGATTCTGTAGATATATGTGCTACTATTAATATTTCTCCACAACCTGCTAGTTAGGTCGTTTTTATATGCATTCTGTGGGCAGATTTGTCTTCAAAATAAAGGTTCTAAAAGGGTTTTTTTGGAGTGATGCCATAGAAGAACTATTTTTTGGTTCCCTAAAGTAGCTTTCAGTGAACAGTTCCTGAAAGAACCATTTTGAAGAACATTAAAAAAATAATAATAAAAAAAAAAAAATCTAAAGAACCTTTTCTGAATTTAAAATGTTCCATGAATGTTCAAGGTTCTTCACAGAACCATTGATGCAGGTAAAGAACCTTTTTAAGTGTATATTTGATGTGTGATGATTTATCTTGCTGTCTTTCTCAGCGCATAATAAAGTAGTTTCAATCCTAATCAATATTTCAAGTTTATACAGTTAGTAGTTGTGCTACACTGAAATAATCATTCAGTCTGACTGTACTTTATTCCTTATGTAATGTATTTCCAGTGATAAAGTAAAATAACATGCACACATACACTCATGTTGTATTTCATTAAAGCTGTTACAAAATTAGACAATCGTAGAAACAAAATGACAAAGGCAAAAGTGAATGGTAAATTACACTCAACAAAAAAAGTATAATGAAAATAGAATAGTGTCAAATATTGAAATGTTTATTCACTTCAAATCAGGCGAAGTGACAAATTGTCACGCTCAGACGAAGCACATGAACAACGACGTAAATAAACGAAAGGTATTTAATAAATCCAACGGCGAACACAGGAGACACAGGAACACAGGGTAGTAACATCAACGTCCGACAAGGCAAGAGGGGAAACACACGCTATATATACACACAGACTGATTACAGACACAGGTGTAGACAATGAGGGAGAAACCAAAACACACAGAACTGCAGGGGAGATGATGGGAGAAACCAACTAGAAAGTCCAGGGGTGTGACATTACCTCCCCCTCCCGGAAGGCGCATCCTCGCACCAACAAACAGGGAAAACAAGATGTACAAAGTCTTAGGAGGGGGCTTCGGTGGAGGACGGTCTCCCGGGAGGAGGGCAAAAGATGGAGTCCAGGGTGATGACGGGATATTCCATGGAGGTGATGACGGAGGGAGGAGCCAAGGAGGTGACAGGAGGGGGCTGGAGCAGGAGGAGCCAGGTGAGACCCAGACCGCAGCCATGATGGAGCCCCACGGTGGAGCCGATGGAGGGAGGAGCCATGGTGGAGGAAAGGCTAATGACTCCATGGGGCCGACCGACGGAGGCGGAGCAGGTGGTGGTAGAGCCCGAGGCGGAGACGGAGAGCCGATGATCCTGGACGACCCCGAGGATCCGGAGGGCCCAGGCGGAGCCCAAGGCTCTGGCGACCGAGGCGGAGGCGGAGATCCAGAGGTCCGCGGCAGAGCCGGAGCGACAGAGGACCGAGGCTGTGCCCACGGGAGGGGGAAGGTCCACAGAGCCAGAGGGACGGAGCGACGAGGCGCAGCCGGAGGAGTAGAGTCCAGAGGCGAAGGTGGGGCGACGACTGACCAGGGCGGAGCTGGTGGACCGACGGGCGACGGTGGAGACGAGGGACCTGAGAGACAGGGTGGAGCCGCAGGGTCGGAGGGCCGAGGTGGAGTCCAGGACTCAGAGGCTGGAGGCGAAGGTGAGGGATCCTTCAGCCATGACACCGATGGAGACTGGCAGACCCGCGGCGAACCCACCGCACAGATGGTGAGCTGAGGGTGAGCTGGGGGGCTGACAGGAGGCAGAGGTGGCATGGTTGAAGTATTATGGCTAATTGACATGGATAACTGAGGGAGGGTGGGTGGGAAATCCATGCATGCTGACATTTCAGAGTTTATATCCTTAGAATACATTAAGTCCTGTTTACCGTCCATTTTAAATTCTCCCAGTTCCAGATCTTGCTCACCCTCAGCGGTGGTGCAGTGGGTGATGCTGTTCTCAGCACTCTCATGCTCCGCTGACACTACCACCGTCGCGGGAATTGTGGCCGGCTCCTGGTCAGACGCAAATTCCTCCAGCTCCGTGGCGACCGCTCGCTCTGTCGCTCCGATGGGCGATGGCTCCTGGTTCGCGCTGGTAGCGTGGGATTTGTCTGCGGTGGGCTCGGGCTCGTGCTCTGCGTGTGGGGGTGGTAGTAGGCTGGGTTCTGGGTCTGGAGTGGCACTAGCGAGATTCTCCAAGGAACAGGCGGGGAACGAGGGTTTGTTTCTCGCCAGTGTTCACTCCACAAACGCGGCAAAATCTGCTCGAGGGCCGTCCTCGGACGACGGCGCTCTGCATGACGCGTTGAGGCTGGCGTTATAAAACGCACAGAGCGCGTCGTCCGGGTAGCTGGTGGTGTGAGCTACTAGCTGGAACATGATGGTATATCCCTCGAGCGGTAAATCCCCCTGCTTCAGCCGAAGGAGGATGAATTCAGGACGGAGTAGGGAAGCCATGGGGGAAACACAACGGAAATAAAAGACTGTGGAAAAAAATGACGAAAAATAAAACTGAGGGGAAAGCACGAAAAAACTGTTTTGGTCGGACGTTCTGTCACGCTCAGACGAAGCACACGAACAACGACGTAAATAAACGAAAGGTATTTAATAAATCCAACGGCGAACACAGGGTAGTAACATCAACGTCCGACAAGGCAAGAGGGGAAACACACGCTATATATACACACAGACTGATTACAGACACAGGTGTAGACAATGAGGGAGAAACCAAAACACACAGAACTGCAGGGGAGATGATGGGAGAAACCAACTAGAAAGTCCAGGGGTGTGACAAACCAAATTGGATGTGTAGTGTACAATTTTGTGAGTGTATAGGTCTATAATTGCTTTTCTTATTTGTGTACTGTTGTATGTTTATATTATGCTTAACTAGTATGTAGCACCGTGGTCCTGTGAGACACAACATCTTGTTCCACTATATGTCCACACATGTAGCAGAATGACAATAAAGCTCGACTTGACTTAACTTGTGTTTTTGCAATTAGACGTGAAAACGTGTACTGAAAAAGAATCGCTGCTGAAGAATCACCTTAATTGTGTTACTTTTCTCACCACTTATCAGAATGTAAAACCTCATCTGTTCATTAATAATGTCACTACTGATGATTTAGGACCTTATTACTGTGTGACCACAGATCTACCTATACAAAATATAGCAATGGCACCAGACTACACAGCAAATTATTCAAAGACTGCTGCAGAAAGAACAAGCTGAACTCAGCATGCCCCAACATTGCTTAGTTCTTGTGAATTGTGCTAACCTTTGATTCCTATTTCTTCAGACATTGTTTTTCAGGTCAGTCTCTGGATGTAAACACACTCTTCCAAACTACCAAAAAATGGGTTACAAATGATGACAAAAAGTGTTCCATAATTCAAACTCAAAAGATATTGAAAAACAACAACAAAGTCATAGAAATTAATATTTGTTTTCATGTTTTCATTTTTAGAGGCGCCTGCAGGATTTTTTTTTTTTTTTTGGAAGACCACATGATCCATGAGAGCACACTTTTTAAACTTATGCGTAAAAATGGTAAAACATTATATTAGTTTTTTTAATGAAAGTTTGTTACGTTACATTAATGCCGCTAATTTAAAAGTGAAAGTAAAATGTGGCTTTTTAACAAGCTTCAAAGTGGAGCCCTGCGCGGGACTGTTACTTAAACCCGCACTCGCCCGCTACCGCTGAATTTCTGTTCAGGGGTGCGTTTCCCAAAAGCATCTTTACCGCCCAAGCTGGGGGGTCCGAAATCCAGTCAGTATAGGGTGTGACCACCATTTGTCTCATGCAGTGCAACACATCTCCTTTGCATAGAGTTGATCAGGTTGTTGATTGTGGCCTGTGGAATGTTGGTCCGCTCCTCTTCAATGGCTGTGCGAAGTTGCTGGATATTGGCAGGAACTGGAACATGCTGTCGTATACGCCAATCCAGAGCATCCCAAGCATGCTCAATGGGTGACATGTCCGGTGAGTATGCTGGCCATGCAAGAACTGGGATGTTTTCAGCTTCCAGGAATTGTGTACAGATCCTTGCAACATGGGGCCGTGCATTATCATGCTGCAACATGAGGTGATGGTCATGGATGAATGGCACAACTATGGGCCTCAGGATCTCGTCATGGTATCTCTGTGCATTCAAAATGGCATCAATAAAATGCACCTGTATTCGTTGTCCATAACATATGCCTGCCCATACCATAACCCCACATGACAGAGAACAAAAAATAGTAAATTAGTCATCAGTTGTCATGTTTTAATATAGCTGCATTTTAGTGATCTATAATCAGTTAAATAGCAGAAATTATTATCAGGTGACTTCACTAAACCAAAGCACCACATGTGACAAAAACATTGGATATTATTATGATTTAGCATCATAAAACATTAACCGTTAACAAAACCACAACTAGCAGCAACTAAAACATAACTTTTTAAACATAAGCTACTGCATGATATACAAGCACCAAATGATTAACTAAACAAACAGTTTAACTGTAACAAACAGTTAAGTAAATAAGCCAAAGCACAATATGAAATAACTTTAATGTATTAAATAAGTAAACACAGAACTTAAATCAGCTACATACAATTTAAACAAATTAAATACAAAATGAAAAAAATAAAAGAATTAGAATGTCTCAAAAAAATCTCAATTTCACATTCACAATAGCTTGTAACAGGCTGTTGCAAAAAAGAAAATAAATAATACTAACTAACTAAAATAAATAAGGTAGCCTAATTAACAAACAAATAAATATGATTACTGGGCCTTGCATTGCTCACTCCATATTACTAAGAAAAAGTATATTGCTGACTGACTGTGGTCCCCGAGTTCTGTGTCTTTCTTCCAAGATCCGCAAACACACAATGCCCTCTCTGACACGCACTAGAATTAAATTTCTTGTCAGCCTAATGTGTTGACTCCACTGGCATCGGGACAGTCGGAGAAAGTGAGAACTCTGAGTGGATGCCTAGTTTCATGAACAAGTCAGTGCCAGAGAATTAAAGAATTAAATTTTTACTCCAGCATTCCAGTATGTGAATATTCCCACGAGATTTGTGTTGGGTCCAGCGGGAGTTGAATTGCAGCTAATTTGAAAGTGCGTCGTCATTGTATGCGTGATTGCAATGTATGCGTCCGGTCTCGTCAATGCATGTGTTATTATACCCTCCACACCAAGACGACGGCTGAGGAAGCGCTTTGGGGTTTGCGGCAAGGGGGTTGGAGGTTGGAGCAGTATGTAGAGGAATTCCTCAAGCTTGCCAACCAGCTGAGCTGGCACGACGCTGCTCTAGGTGCGTGTTTTCAGCTGGGGCTGGACAACGAGACTATCCATTGCGATCTTCCCGTGTGTGAGTATCCCCTGATCGAACTGATAAATCTCGTCCTTTATTTAAACGGTTCTAATTTTGAAGTCGAAGAAATAAAGGAAGACTCCAAGTCTCGTCGTCCAGCCCCCTCTGGAACGCGTCACATCATGCCAGTTCACGCCTCGCCGGGAACCCCCACATACCGCACCAACGGCTCGGACCGCCTGCCCAACCCCAAACACCCCCACATCCTCCAAAGCTCCATCAGCTTCCTCAGCCCAGAACCACCGGCTGTGGCTCGCTCAAACCCGCCAGCCGCCGCCCGGCACTCAAGGCCACCGGTCACCGCCCCGCATTCAAGGCCGCCGGTCGCCGCTCCTCCTGAGCGCCCTCCAGTACCAACACCTTCAGAGCGCCGTCCAGAGCCCGCGCCTCCAGAGCCCCCTCCAGTTCTGCCATGGCCTAAAAAAAAAAAAATGACAAAGGCAAAAGCGCAACTTAGGCTCATTGGAAATATGTGCCTCTATATACATTTCTGCAAACCTAAAAAATGTCACCTATATGTATGAATCACTGCAGTTTCTAGTTAAAATGAATGCTAGAGGCAGTAAAACTTTCGAACTCCTTTACACACATAGTATGATTTACACAGAGTTTTGATTAATAAAGCCTAATTTTCAGACGATTACTACTGCTGAATATTATATTATGTTTTATTATGTTAACATCCTGCGCGGTTTGAAAATTGATACTTTTTAACGTTGTCGTCACAGAAACAGCTGCATATACATGAGTTTTCTAACATGGTCAGTTTCCTCGGTAGCTCACGCCATATGACGTTGCACTTGGGTGATGAAGAGCTCCAATTCGAAACCCATGAAACTATGGTGCAAACAAAACATTTAAATCTCAATTCTGAAGTGCTTAAAAATACCATGTAATTTTTTTTTTTTTTTTTTTTTTTTTTTCCAAAATGCATTTGTAAATCAGTTTTGCATTTGATAACACTATCGGTTAGGTTTAGAGTTGGGTTTGGTGTAGGGGATATTTCCAATAAGACAGAGCATCACCCATCCCTAGTATGCAGTTGCTTTAAACAATTGTATAAAGCTATTCAAAACATCATTCAATGTAAATTGTGATAATCCTAATTACAATTTCAAGGGAATAATCAACAATTATAATTTTTGGCATAAACATGCAGCCCTACTTCCTGTTTATAGTGCCATATTTGTAGTCTATATATATATAAAAAAAAAACAGTTGTTGACTAAGATGCCATTTTGTTAAGGATGCAGTCTCTGAATTGTGATGTATGCATATGCTACAAAATGGACAAAATAATGAGGCAGTTATGTTTTTGGAGTGAACTGTTTATTTAATATTAAATATGAATTAACTTTTGAAGGACTATTAAAGCTTCTTGTTCATGGAAGAGACAACTTGAAACTGTTTCAAGATATGAATCTACAGCAGCTTCAAGTTCTGGATTCTGCACAACCACAAGACTCAACTCAAACACAGATATGTTACATGAAAATATAATGTCTATATTCATATTGATATTCTGACTGTAGCGCCAGCAGAAATACTGAGAGAGTGGTATTGTTTTTATATTAATACAATAAATATTAAATACATACCTAATTATGCATTGTGAGAATTATTTTTATAATATGTATTATAATCAGGAATATGTGACCAGAAATAATATGATTTTCATGTTTTTTGTTGGCCTTGTTCTGCACCTTTGTCATTTGTCTATTTCTACTAACACACCCACAGCTTAACAGAAATACTCCTGACCACAAGAGAGCAGTGTTAGTGCTAGAAAGGCAGGACTTATAAAAACTGACATAAGATACAACACAAATTAAGATATTTTTAATGAAAACCGAGACCTTTCTGACCCTGCAGAGACAGCAACACAACTGACATACTTAAGGCCCAGAAAAGTAGTAAGGACATAGTTAAAATAGTCCATGAGACTGGAGTCCATCAGTGGTTCAAGTTTAATTTTATAAAGCTACTAGAATACTTTTTGTGCACAAAGAAAACAAAAATAACATGTTTTACTATTTACAATTTCTTATTTTCCATGTAAGTCTCCGCCACATGTTCACAAGAATACCTTTGACTTGTTTACAAGAACAGAAATGCACACACACACATGTTGTGGTACTGTCATGAACGCATATGAAGACTGACATGGAAAAAATTGCTGAATAAAAAAAATAAAAATTTATATTCTTTCACTGACGTTGATGTGTCTGAATTCAAGCATTTCAGTGGGCTTAAACAGATCACACTTTACAGCAGATGTACCCAGCCAACATGTATATGTGGGCCCCACATGGTTTCTGCTGGGTCTACATGGGTACCAAGTGGGCATGGTCCCAAAATAGGCATCTTATCTAGGGCCCACTTGGGTCAGCTAAGTAGGTCCCACATGGGCAAAAACAGATGGGCTCCCTATGTGGGACCTAGTTGGGTCACAAATGGGAAATGAATGCTTGGGCTCGAAATGGGCAACAAAAATGGGGCCCATATGGGCTTAACAAATGGGTTAGACATGGGCAAACACAATTAATCCC
>NW_026129305.1:48031-61403 GCF_022985175.1 Labeo rohita
TCAAATGCTGGATGTAATAATGAACATAGTGGTCATCATTTACTCCTGGCATCTGAGCCACTGAAGGTGCAGTGGATTACGTTTGTTTGTAAAGGGAATGTGGTTCTCGATCTACATATATCTGTCAATTTTTCATGCTAATCATTCATGATCCAGCTTCACTTACAGCAGAAGTGAGTATAAGGGTTTTTTATGAATCTTTGCAATCGACCTTTCCTAATAACGTGCTAGTTAGCAAGTTTAGCGGCTAAAAGCGGCTAAAGTAAACATGCTTGTCACTCCACAGAGGGAAGAGAGAGGGGCGGGGCGAACAGAGCTCATTAAACATTTAAAGCAGCCTCGACCAGAACGGGATGAATTTTACAGAGCTGATTTTGGCAAGGTAAAAAGGGTGTTGTTTTACACTAGCATTGAAAATCTTTAACCAAAGTATATTATAGACTTTTCATTAAGACCCTAAAGAATCATATCAACTTGTGGAAAATGGGCATCCGATGACCCCTTTAAAAGCAGAGTCATCTGTTTTTGGAAATGAACTCTTTATATATTTATATATATATATATATATCCAAGGCAATGAATACCTAGTACCGTCATATAAAGTGTATATCGTGTGTCAAAAAAAAAAAAAAAAAAAAAAAAAAAAAGCATGAGAAAAAAGTAAGTAAACAACTCTCTCTCTCAAACACACACACACACACACACACATATATATATATATATATATATATATATATATATATGACTACAAATATGGCACTATAAACAGGAAGTAGGGCTGCACGTTTATGACAAAAAAATATAATTGTTGATTATTCCCTTGAAATTGTAATTAGGATTATCACAAATTACATTGAATGATGTTTTGAATAGCTTTATACAATTGTTTAAAGCAACTGCATACTAGGGATGGGTGATGCTCTGTCTTATTGGAAATATCCCCTACACCAAACCCAACTCTAAACCTAACCGATAGTGTTATCAAATGCAAAACTGATTTACAAATGCATTTTGGAAAAAAAAAAAAAAAAAAAAAAATTGCAGACATGGTATTTTTACTTCCTCATTGAGATTTAAGCTGTTTTGTTGCACCATAGTTTTATGGGTTTCGAATTGGAGCTCTTCATCACCCAAGTGCAACGTCATATGGCGTGAGCTACCGATGAAACTGACCATGTTAGAAAACTCATGTATATGCAGCTGTTTCTGTGACGACAACGTTCAAAAGTATCAATTTTTAAACCGCGCAGGATGTTAACATAATAAAACATAATATAATATTCAGCAGTAGTAATCGTCTGAAAATTAGGCTTTATTAATCAAAACTCTGTGTAAATCATACTATGTGTGGAAAGGAGTGAAAGTTTTACTGCCTCTAGCATTCATTTTAACTAGAAACTGCAGTGATTCATACATATAGGTACGTTTTTTTCAGGTTTGCAGAAATGTATATAGAGGCACATATTTCCAATGAGCCTAAGTTGCGCTTTTGCCTTTGTCATTTTTTATTTTATTTAGAACTGGAGGGGGCTCTGGAGGCGCGGGCTCTGGACGGCGCTCTGAAGGTGTTGGTACTGGAGGGCGCTCAGGAGGAGCGGCGACCGGCGGCCTTGAATGCGGGGCGGTGACCGGTGGCCTTGAGTGCCGGGCGGCGGCTGGCGGGTTTGAGCGAGCCACAGCCGGTGGTTCTGGGCTGAGGAAGCTGATGGAGCTTTGGAGGATGTGGGGGTGTTTGGGGTTGGGCAGGCGGTCCGAGCCGTTGGTGCGGTATGTGGGGGTTCCCGGCGAGGCGTGAACTGGCATGATGTGACGCGTTCCAGAGGGGGCTGGACGACGAGACTTGGAGTCTTCCTTTATTTCTTCGACTTCAAAATTAGAACCGTTTAAATAAAGGACGAGATTTATCAGTTCGATCAGGGGATACTCACACACGGGAAGATCGCAATGGATAGTCTCGTTGTCCAGCCCCAGCTGAAAACACGCACCTAGAGCAGCGTCGTGCCAGCTCAGCTGGTTGGCAAGCTTGAGGAATTCCTCTACATACTGCTCCAACCTCCAACCGCCTTGCCGCAAACCCCAAAGCGCTTCCTCAGCCGTCGTCTTGGTGTGGAGGGTATAATAACACATGCATTGACGAGACCGGACGTATACATTGCAATCACGCATACATTGAAGACGCACTTTCAAATTAGCAGGAATTCAGTGTCTAGCAATTGTTTGGTTTTAGTTTGTTTCAGTTTCCCTCTTTTCCTCACTTTCCTTCAGTTTTAACCCTTTCACGCGTACGATCACACCAGTGTGATCATTCTTGGCTGGTCCCTGGAGCGTACGATCACACCGGTGTGATTCGAACGTTCGGCGCGTCACGTGATCAACCGCTGAATTCAAATCTGCTTTGGCGCTTTGGCTGGCGCTGAGCCAGATCGGACGCGCTGAGCGCTTGTTATATTATCGCAACTATTCAGTGTTTTCAACAATAAAATGCTTATTTTACGTTCCAGACATTTACATACACATACGTCCTAGTAAAACGATGCATTTATATTTAGCAAAATACATGCCGATGTCTATGGAAGCGGCAATAATGATTCTTACCAATGTTATCTAACGACATGTTTTATTGATATCATATACACATTGTGTAGGTAACTATAAAGTTCACTCTGCTCTTCTCCAAGCTCACCAGAGACTTACTTTAATGTTTTTCGGGAGGAGAGGATGAATTTGCGTTTTGTAAATCCCACAGCTCAGATTCAGCGCGAATTAACATGGCGGCGCCCATGACTTGACATAGATCAACTAACACGCTCATTATAAAAGTGTTTAAACCTCCAAATACATTTGCTTGCACATATTTCAGAATCGGAATATCAGATATTTCATAATACAGTGAGCACGTTTGTGAATATTAATAATAAAAAGGGAAAAAACTATATAAAAGTGATACATGTGTCATACAGCGCTATTGTGGCTGCGTTGCGTCACGGGACAAACACGAGGCGTCGCCATGGAAACAATAAGGCTATATGTTCTAAATAACGGTCGCCTAAAAAAAACTCACTCTGGGGGCGCAGCTAGAATATTTTAAACTCACGCGTGAAAGGGTTAAATAGATTGTAAAAGCATTGTGCACATTTTACTTTCACTTTCAAATTAGCTGCAATTCAACTCCCGCTGGACCCAACACAAATCTCGTGGGAATATTCACATACTGGAATGCTTGAGTAAGAATTTAATTCTTTAATTCTCTGGCACTGACTTGTTCATGAAACTAGGCATCCACTCAGAGTTCTCACTTTCTCCGACTGTCCCGATGCCAGTGGAGTCAACACATTAGGCTGACAAGAAATTTAATTCTAGTGCGTGTCAGAGAGGGCATTGTGTGTTTGCGGATCTTGGAAGAAAGACACAGAACTCGGGGACCACAGTCAGTCAGCAATATACTTTTTCTTAGTAATATGGAGTGAGCAATGCAAGGCCCAGTAATCATATTTATTTGTTTGTTAATTAGGCTACCTTATTTATTTTAGTTAGTTAGTATTATTTATTTTCTTGTTTGCAACAGCCTGTTACAAGCTATTGTGAATGTGAAATTGAGATTTTTTTGAGACATTCTAATTCTTTTATTTTTTTTCATTTTGTATTTAATTTGTTTAAATTGTATGTAGCTGATTTAAGTTCTGTGTTTACTTATTTAATACATTAAAGTTATTTCATATTGTGCTTTGGCTTATTTACTTAACTGTTTGTTACAGTTAAACTGTTTGTTTAGTTAATCATTTGGTGCTTGTATATCATGCAGTAGCTTATGTTTAAAAAGTTATGTTTTAGTTGCCCCTAGTTGTGGTTTTGTTTTAACGGTTAATGTTTTTGTCACATGTGGTGCTTTGGTTTAGCATTACTTAATCTTATTTAAACTCAATCATGTTTAAAGCCTTATTCTAGACGTTAACTTGAACGACTGTTTAGTCTGAGTATTTGTGTACGTTTTTTCACAAGCTCTGAGAGAAAGTATGCGTTCGCGGGCGGGAGTGGAACACGCAGGTTGCGGGAGTGGGCGGTCTTGGGGTAAGTTTTTGTACAATGACGTAACTCGCTGATTAACCTCCATAAGATGCTTTGTTGTGGAGACGAACTAGCTTGTCACGACTGTTTCCCGAACACGGTCGCATCTTCGTCGTTTGAACCATTAGTTCAATAATGTATGGGCATTGGTAATGAAGTCACCGGATAATAACTTCTGCTATTTAACTGATTATAGATCACTAAAATGCAGCTATATTAAACATGACAACTGATGACTAATATACTATTTTTTGTTCTCTGTCATTTCGCTCTATTTGATGTTTGATTCATCGTGAGTTACTCCGGGGTTCCCTTAGGCATGTATGCACATGTGCACTATTCAAAAACGGCGCTTACAGAGGACGTGCAAAAATACATACACTGACCAAAATTATAAACGCAACACTTTTGTTTTTACTCACATTTTCATGAGCTGAACTAAAAGATCTAAGACTTTTTCTATGTACACAAAAGTCCTATTTCTATTGTTCACAAATCTGTCTAAATCTGTGTTAGTGGTTCTAGTGGCCCGTGGTGGCGGTGGGGTTATGGTATGGGCAGGCGTATGTTATGGACAACGAATACAGGTGTATTTTATTGATGCCATTTTGAATGCACAGAGATACCATGATGAGATCCTGAGGCCCATTGTTGTGCCATTCATCCACGACCATCACCTCATGTTGCAGCGTGATAATGCACAGCCCCAGGATCTGTACACAATTCCTGGAAGCTGAAAACATCCCAGTTCTTGCATGGTCAGCATACTCACCAGACATGTCACCCATTGAGCATGTTTGGGATGCTCTGGATTGGCGTATACGACAGCGTGTTCCAGTTCCTGCCAATATCCAGCAACTTCGCACAGCCATTGAAGAGGAGTAGACCAACAGTCCACAGGCCACAATCAACAACCTGATCAACTCTATGCAAAGGAGATGTGTTGCACTGCATGAGACAAATGGTGGTCACACCCTATACTGACTGGATTTCGGACCCCCCAGCTTGGGGGGTAAAGATGCTTTTGGGAAACGCACCCCTGAACAGAAATTCAGCGGTAGCGGGCGAGTGCGGGTTTAAGTAACAGTACCGCGCAGGGCTCCACTTTGAAGCTTGTTAAAAAGCCACATTTTACTTTCACTTTTAAATTAGCGGCATTAATGTAAGGTAACAAACTTTCATTAAAAAAACTAATATAATGTTTTACCATTTTTACGCATAAGTTTAAAAAGTGTGCTCTCATGGATCATGTGGTCTTCCAAAAAAAAAAAAAAAAAAAAAAAAAAAGAAATCCTGCAAGCGCCCCTAAAAATGATAACATGAAAACAAATATTTATTTCTATGACTTTGTTGTTGTTTTTCAATATCTTTTGAGTTTGAATTATGGAACACTTTTTGTCATCGTTTGTAACCCATTTTTTGTTAGTTTGGACGAGTGCATTTACATCCACAGACTGACCTGAAAAACAATGTCTATAGAAATAGGAATCAAAGTTTAGCACAACTCACAAGAACTAAGCAATGTTGGGGCATTCTGAGTTCAGCTTGTTCTTTCTGCAGCATTCTTTGAATAATTTGTTGTGTAGTCTGGTGCCATTGCTATATTTTGTATAGGTAGATCTGTGGTCACACAGTAATAAGGTCCTAAATCATCAGTAGTGACATTATTAATGAACAGATGAGGTTTTACATTCTGATAAGTGGTGAGAAAAGTAACATAATTAAGGTGATTCTTCAGCACCGATTCTTTTTCAGTATATTTTGGTAACGTTTTCATGTCTAATTGCAAAAACACAAGTCAAGTCAAGTCAAGTTGAGTTTTATTGTCATTCTGCTACATGTGTGGACATATAGTGGAACAAGATGTTGTGTCTCACAGGAACACGGTGCTACATACTAGTTAAGCATAATATAAACATACAACAGTACACAAATAAGAAAAGCAATTATAGACCTATACACTGCAATATTGTACACAACGCATCCAATTTGGTTTGCTAATTTATTAGAAATAAAAAAAAGAAAAGATTAAAAAGTAAAAAAAAAAAAAAAAAAAAAAAAAAAACATTCTTGCAAATAAGCATTTTCATACAAACACATAAAGCACAATATTCAGTAAATATCTTAAACTTTTTTTTTTTTTTTTTTTTTTTTTTAACAATTTAACACCTGTTCAGATTAACTGTGAGAAAATTGTTTAGAATAAAGTCATAAAACACCTTGGCCTAGTTAACACTCTCGGAAAGGTGAGACTTTGTGTTTTTAACACGAGCAAGACCAGTGGAACATTTTTCACAAGCATCTCCAAACACATGAGGTAAACTTAATGTGTTAGCCACAGGTGAGAAAACAATGCAGATGTAGCTTAACTATAGAGACCAAATTAGCCTATGTTAACTGAAGAAAGTTAGCGAGACATCTGCGATTGTATTTGTCACTTCGCCTGATTTGAAATGAATAAACATTTTAACATTTGACACTATCCTATTTTCATTATACTTTTTTGTTGAGTTGAGTGTAAATCACCATTCACTTTTGCCTTTGTCATTTTGTTTCTACGATTTTGTCTAATTTTGTAACAGCTTTAATGAAATACAACATGAGTGTATGTGTGCATGTGTTTTTACTTTATCACTGGAAATACATTATATAAGGAATAAAGTACAGTCAGACTGAATGATTATTTCAATGTAGCACAACTACTAACCATATAAACCTGAAATATTGATTTAGATTGAAACTACTTTATTATGTGCTGAGAAAGACAGCAAGATAAATCATCACATTAGTTTATACACTTAAAAAGGTTCTTTACTGGCATCAATGGTTCTGTGAAGAACCTTGAACATTCATAGAACCTTTTAAATGCAGAAAAGGTTCTTTAGAATTTTTTTTTTTTTAATGTTCTTCAAAATGGTTCTTTAGGAACTGTTCACTGAAAGGTTCTTTAGGGAACCAAAAAAATGGTTCTTCTATGGCATCACTAAAAAAATTCCCTTTTAGAACTTTTAATTTTTTAAGACAAATCTGCCCAAAGAATGCATATAAAAACAAACTAACTAGCAGGTTGTGGAGAAATAATAATAGTAGCACATATATCTACAGTATCAACCAAAATCTGTTTCCAAAAAGCTATGTTTGGGATTGTATTGTTTGGATTTCAGCCCAGCTGTACATAAAACTGAAACCCAACATTTTAATCAAGCAGAAATCAAATCTGTATGTATTAAATGCACAATAATAGCAGCAGTCATTTCTGGCAAATACCTGTAATTGTTCATTTCGCAAGCTCAACAAGTCTAAATAGCTATAAAATACTTAATAATATATATATATATATATATATATATATATATTAACAAATACAATGATAAATGTGACTAAGGTCAACTGTGGTTAATCGTTGGTGATTTCAGCAGCTAGTGTTGAAATGCTATTGGCTTGGCTGGACTGAAACCTTTGACATGATGTGGGAGGATCCACCACAGCAAACTGAAAAACAACAGGAAACCAATATGTCATGCAATGCTGTTTAAATGAACCTTCTTTAAATTGTCTTTTGAATATATATTTGCCGATAAACATCAGTGGGTTCCAATGTTGTTTTTGGACCCTATGAATTGGCTTTCATCGTATGGTCAAAAGTAACTGAAACGTTCTTCCAAAATATCATCTTTTGTGTTCTGCAGAAGAAAGAGGCTGACTGGAATGGCATATTGTTTTATTAATTATGCTTTCTCTTGGTTTACCTGCACTAGGCTTAAGTCTTGGAGTTGTTCAACATCCATAACTTGAGGCTGCTGTAGATTTGCAGTTTGAAATGTTTTCGAGCTGTCTCTGGATCTCTTGCTTCCAAGAATAAACTTCTTCAATACTCCTTTAAAGTGACAGAGAATTCAGATTGAAGTCTTTCCATTTGAAGAAGCAACAACTGCAATTCTATCAAGTAACTCACCTATGATCACAATGATCAGAAGACCATTCAACAGAGCAGATATGAGGGTAAAAGTCTGACATTGTGTGAGATTTGTCTCTGTATGATTCTGGATTTCTGCAGTATATTCTGTAGGATATTATATGTTCAGTACTTTGAAGGGTTTAACATGTTTGTTTTTCTAATCTGAAAAGATGTAACGTAAACATCACTGAATTGTTACTCACCAGTGATGTGTAGTCTTGTGCCATTGCTGTATTTTGGAGGTGTGTCTGTGGTCACACAGTAATAAAGTCCTAAATCATCAATAGTGACATTATTTATGAACAGATGAGGCTTACTTTGCACTCAATATTCATGTTTAAATTTCTTATTACGAAACAAACTGTGATTGACACAAACCTTTTTGAGTATTTATATTTAAATTACCCTGGATTGTATTTGTTTTACTTTGTGTAGTTTTGGTTATTTTGTTCAAACAATGTATTTGGCTAACAGTTTTTTGCTTCCTCTTGATGGAGCAGGAAAGGTGAAACTCAGGTATATTTCAAGTACATTTGTTTAATGTTTTTTCCTGTTATGTTCACTTGGTTAATGTTTAAACCACTCGATGCATGCAGGTGTTTGTGATGTCAGGTGTTGTTGTGGGCAGAGGCAAAGACTCAAATGCAGAGTTAGACAGGCTTTATTGAAGTCCAAAAACAAAAACCTACCCCATAGGGTTGAGCACACCCACATACAATACAGAGCATATTTAATTTCTGACAGGAAATTAATGAAAACTATATGAAAGTATATTTAAATTGCATGTGATCTAGGACCTTTACAGTGCATGCTGTTAAAAAGACTGAATGTCTATTTTTAGATTTGCTTTCATATGCATAAAAGTAAACTATCTTTGTCTGTGACTGCAGATAAACACACTGACCAAACTGTGGAGGAGTTCATTTGCAAAAACTCATGCTGTTTGTTAACCACAAAGGAGAGCTGTGCAGAAGTTGGACTTTTTAACATGCACACAAAAAAATTTAAACCTATTAATAAGAAAGTCAAAAAATGTCTTTAGTACATACATTGAAAGCTGCTCCTGTGATTTCCAGCTGTACATGAAATCTTTATAATACATAAGCAGACAATTGTAATGAAATCAAGTGAACTGTGAAAAAAACAATTCTGGGAAGGAATTTTATCTTTGTAACTGCTAGCGGATGTATTGTATGGTTCAAGATTAAGGATTATTCATTGCATGGTGTTTCTTGAAACTTGTTGAGAAACTACTTCAGCTCTGAGAAACCTCATTACCCTGTGGTTTACACGCAACTCACCGCTAGTTTGAAAGAAGAGCTGTAAAAGCAAGATCTCCATTCAAAACAGGAACATTTCATCACAGACAAGATCATTAATATTATCTAGCACACCACACCCCTGTTGAAATAACCAGCATAGCCAGGTAGGTTTTGGTGCTGGTATACTGATTTTAGCTGGTTTATGCTGGTCCTTACCTGGTCATGTGCTGGTGTTATGTTTTGTGAACATAACAATTCACAAAGCAGCAAACATATACATGGCAACAAACAAACAAAAAAAAAAAAAAGCAAAAAAAACTTGTCATGAGATCACAGTTCAACTTTGCAATTAACACCAACAAAACTTTAAGTGGCATATTTACAGCGCTTGTGACAACTTACTCTTGTGGCAAACAGCCACAGTGTCCACTGTTTTACTTTCAACCAATTAGAATTGTAATTATATTTTCATATAGAACATTAATCTTAGATGCAGTGACAAATCATCACAGATCTGATCATGACTCTGAACTCCAAGTAGTTTTCATTGAACTGAATGTTTGTGAAAGAAACATTTAAATAAAAAGCAAAATCAACTTTGTTTCAAATTTGATTTTCTTTCTCTTCAATATCTCTCTTCTAAATATTAAATATGTCTATCTTAAACATTTTTTTTTTAAATAATATACCACTGAAGTCATTGAAAGTAATAAATTCTACAAACGGAATTACAGAAATGTTAAATTTAATACACATTTTTCATATCTAAAGTATATTTATCAAACATACTAAGTTTTAAACAACTACTTTTTTTTTGGCTGTAAAAGAGAATAGGTGGTCTGGTCCTGGCAAGGCCTGCTTTCTCTGGGGCGGATGGGATGATCAATTTCAGCGTACTGAAAGATTAAAATATTAGCAATGAATGCCCATATTTGTAAGACAAACTGTACGTCAGCCGATCATTGTTAGAAAATAAGTCCCTGATATGAAATACTCTTGTATAGTGCTGAAGGGGTTTGTTTTGCAATAATCACAATCATAATAATCACTATTTTGCAGTAGTCACTGCACTGCTTTTTAGCTAATGAATCAATAAATCAACATGAAATAACATCAGAACTTTGACAAATTGCTTATGATTATCTGAGTAGGACAGCGCAGACTTATATAAGATATATAAAACTAGTGCAGACCCACAACAATTGAAAATACATTCATCAGTCATTATACTGTATATAATTATTTGAGTACACAATGTCACAACTGACCAAACAGACAACATACTATGTGCTAATAATATGTTATTATAGTTCAAATAATGCATCATGAATATACTATTTAAAAAAAACACTTACTTTTTTAAATTAAGCTAATGTTAATTACATAATTTTTCTTACCTGTGTATCTTCTGAGTATTGTGCTGCCGTGGTGGTTTGAGGGTTGTTTTTACATTTTCTAGTTGCATGAAGGTAGCGCGTCACCAAACCTGAAATAGCGTTAAATGACTTTTAAACAACTTTTGGCAGTAATAATACATATGACATGGCATATGATGTTACATTTTTGTGCATTTAGTGGATTTAGGGGGGTGGATGGACAAACCTATTAAAGTGATGGTCAAAAGCACGTTGAGCAGGGCAGATGAGATGATGATGATCATCAGATTTCTCCACGATTTATTATGTTGTGAAGCATCATTTTGCTTACACTCTAAAGTCTGATTCCTTTGGACAGACTCTGTAAAATTGGAAGATTTTAAATATCAGTCTTTTTTCAATTCCAATCTTGAACAAAACTAATCACATTATTAGTTATTAATGTCATTATCTTTAACACAGTATATATTTTCATATAGAGCACAAATCTTATGTATTTAAAATATCTAAAGTAAAACAATAACTCACCGCTGATGTAGATTTTGGTGCCGTTGCTGAATTTTTGTGGTTCACTAGTTTTGACACAATAATAAACTCCTAATTCATCAGTGCTGATATTTCTGATGAACAGACGACTGTTAGTTTTCACTGAGTATTTGTCTTCAAAGATGCTGTTTTCATATTCAGCTCCTTCATATGTGCTGTCAAAAGTACGTAAGATAAACATTGGAGGATCCGGTGATTTCAGTTTGTACCAGTAAATCTCCTTTATATCAAGATCACAGGTTATATTCACATCAGCTCCTAAAGACACTTGTTTGTTTGTTAGACTCTCTGTGGCTTGAGACCACATCAACAGATCTATGACAGAAAGAAAAGCACATTTATTAAAATTAGTACATAACCCAATTTAATCAAATGTGATGTGATAAACTCACAGATCTGAAGCTGTATGATCTTCATTGTCTGATTCAGTTGAATATCTTCTGTACTGTGATTATTCAGACATCTTTTACTGTGAGCAGAAACACGACTGAGCTTTAGATGAAACTCGACCACACAGACCAGAGGGGAAATCAGAGATGAACACATGCTCACACAGCACCTTTATTTATTCATCCCTTTTTCCAGTTAAATTAACATCATATGGGGTCAGGCTGGAGCCAGTTGTACTTTAAAGATATACTTAAAATTTATCAAAATACCCATTGTACAAATACGCATTGACATTTTTTAACAAGACAACCAAAGACTGAACAACCGGAAAAAATAAGCAGAAAACTGTGTAAATGATAATAAAGTTTTATTAAACATGTTTGAATTCGTACCTACTATTTGAGTTTTTCTCAACCACTTGGGTAGCTTGCTATGCTTCATGTTCTTTAAAATGACAAATTCACTAATGTAGAACACTACATTTAAGCTACAAGACAAAGGATGGCATAAAAGCTTTTTGTTTTGCATATATTTTAATAATCTATAACACCACCTCTTGTAGGAATGGAAAAAGAGTAGAGTGGTTTGAAGAAATTTGCACTTATGTATATAATTTAGCCAAAGTATTGCCATATTCAAAGTATAGCCATATTCAAATCAGGAGTTGTGAGAGAACCCATGTCCAAAATGTGTAATTACAGTACAGCATAAAAGGATTGTAAGGACTGTTACTGCTAATATACACCGGACACACATTACAAAGAAAAAAGAATGTTGTTGTAGTTTTTGCAATCTTTCATGGTCAACCTCTCAAATAACTTTTCTTGTCAACTCCTATTTAAATAGGAAACTTGTACCATGCCTGCATTACATGTAAATAAGAAATAACACAAATTTGTGCATTTTAATGTGTTTGAAAGACAAAAGCCTTCTAAAGACATAAATAACCCCACTGTCAGCCACTGAGCAATAATTGCAACAATAAAAAATAAAATAAAAATCAACAATATTGTGTTTATCAGTAGTTGATGCAATGTTGAAATATTGAGAAAAGACTTTCGAAAACTGTAATGCTTTTGTAATCCAGTGGTCAAATGTTGTGTGGCCTCTCAATTTTTTATTTTTTTTTTTGTATAATTACAGCCAGCTGATTGGTGTTTGTGTGAATGTCCACAAATCTGGATTTTTAAGGAATTAAAAAGATGAATTCAAAATTATGAATAATTTATTGCTATTGTGTGAATAATATGTAATCATGTAATATATAGAATAGTAACTATAGTTTGATTACCAGTATTTTAAAATGTAATTTAATCTAATTACAAGTACTTAATTTTTGTAATCTAATTACGTAATCCAGATTACATGTAATCAGTTACTACCCACTTACTACCCCCAGTTTGTGCAGATCTGAAATGAAAACATCACAGCATTTTCCCCCGAACACATCACTTTATTTTTGGTTTAGCATTGGTTAAGTAGATTACAAAACCACTGTTTAAAAATAATGCAAAATAAACACAGATAAAATGACTTGTGTAGGCAATATGACCAATTAACTTCATAATAATAAGATACTTCATGATGCTTTAAGATACAAGTTTTATAATTACATTTTATTATATGAAATGCTACAGAATTTAAATAATTAAATGTAAACAAAACACTGCATATCCTGTGGTGTTTTAAATTAGAAAGTGATATGACACAGTCATGGTGGGGAGTTCTGGTAAAAATATCAAATTTTGTTTAAGAGCCTATATATATAAACCTTC
>NW_026129305.1:61903-72124 GCF_022985175.1 Labeo rohita
TGAGAGGCCACACAACATTTGACCACTGGATTACAAAAGCATTACAGTTTTCGAAAGTCTTTTCTCAACATTTCAACATAGCATTAACTACTGATAAACACAATATTGTTGATTTATGCACCTATGCCCGCGCGGCGTCGCCACCTGGCGGGATTGGCCCCATCTTCCCTCCAGGGCGTGTAAGTTCTCGTCCGCTCTCGCGGGCCAGCTTATCACGCCGCTGGACACGCTGCCACCGCCTTGCACGCCATGGCCACCTTACAGGTGTACCAGGCCAAGGTGTTGAAACACCTGCACGAGAAAGGTAGGTTCTGACCAAGGTGCAATGGAGGAACTCCGCGCCGCCACCGACTTCGCCCTCCGGGCTACAAAGGTGACGGCGCGTTCCCTTGGTCAGGTGATGTCCACCATTGTGGTCCAGGAGCGACACCTATGGCTGACTCTGGCCCAGATGGCAGACGTCGACAAATCACGGTTTCTCGACGCTCCTATCTCCCAGAGCGGCCTATTCGGCGACACCGTTGAGGACTTCGCCCAGCAGTTCTCGGCGGTTCAAAAGCAGACGGAGGCGATTAAACACATCTTGCCCCGCCGTGACATTCCATCCACGTCCGCGGGGCCCCCACCTCTGCCTGCTTGTCGCCGAGGGCGCCCCCCCGCGGCCGCAAAGAAACAACCAGCTCCGTCCCCTGCAACCCGGAGGTGGAGAGAATCGCTCTTTGGGGGGCGACAACATCAACGTCCCCACTCCCGGTGGAGGGCCGGGAGCTGCTGTGTGCTCAGACGCTGCCATCGGCCTACGGGTCGGCGGTACCCACAAGGTCACAGAAAGAGCCAATTTTCTCACCTCCGGGGTTCAGGCCCCGAGTTCCCTCTTTGAGCAGCACCCAAGAAGTGTCTCCCCGGACTCGGACTCGGAGCCTGATGTCGCCAGCGCGGGAACCAGGGAAGAAGGTAAGCACTGCTCAGTGCAGTCTGACTTTTCTCCAGGACGTCCTCCTTTTCTCCAGGATCAGTCCCCTTCCCCTTCCCCCCCCAGGCTGCCCCACTGCGGTCACGTCGGTCAACGTCCCTTTGATACCCCTGGCGACCAGGCTGGGAGCCTGGCTTCAGCTTCCCAGCCCCTCGCGGTGGTTGATTCGGACTGTACGTCTCGGCTATGCGATTCAGTTCGCCAGGCGTCCGCCCAGGTACAGAGCTTCCACTTCTGTCCATTCGGACACACATGCCGCTGTGCTTCGTGCGGAGGTTGCTGTCCTACTGGCGAAGGACGCAATCGAGCCTGTCCCTCCAGCCGAGATGAAGTCAGGGTTTTACAGTCCTTACTTCATCGTCCCCAAAAAGAGCGGTGGGTTAAGACCCATCCTGGATCTTCGAGCCCTGAATCGGTCCCTTCTCAGGCTGCCGTTCAAGATGCTCACGACGAAGTGCATGCTAACATGCATTCGTCCCCAGGATTGGTTCGCAGCCATCGACCTGAAGGACGCGTACTTTCACGTCTCGATCCTGCCTCGACACAGACCCTTCCTACGGTTTGCTTTTGAGGGTCGAGCGTATCAGTACAAAGTGCTTCCATTTGGCCTCTCCCTCTCTCCCCGCGTCTTTACGAAAGTTGCGGAGGCTGCCCTGTCCCCTCTTTGGCAGACGGGCATTCGCATCCTCAACTATCTCGACGACTGGCTTCTCATAGCTCACTCGTGAGATCTGTTGTGCGAACAGAGGGACTTGGTGCTCCGGCACCTCAGCCATCTGGGCCTTCAGGTCAACCGAGAGAAGAGCTGGACTCGGTCAGTATGACAGCCCGCCTCACCAACGAGCGCGCGCAGTCAGTGCTGAAGTGTCTGGAGTCATTCAGACACAAAACAGCGGTCCCTCTCAAAACATTTCAGAGGCTCCTGGGGCATATGGCACCCCAACAAAAGTCAAGATTGTTTGGAGTACAATGGCCACTAATGCAAAAATAGTAGCTGAAATGGCGGAAATTAAAAATTCCCTGAATTTTATGTCAAGGGAAATAAGTGAAGTGGTGGAACAACAAAGAAAACTGACAGGCCTCATGGAGGAGATCAGGCAATTAAAAACTATTATCCAACAGAAGGATGAATGTATTGAGTTCCTGGAACAAAGGGTGGATGACTTGGAACAGTATTCCAGAGTTGATGAGCTTGTAATCACCGGTCTAGACAATAAGCATCAAAGTTATGCCCGGGCTATAGGCCCATCTGGTGACCAACAAGGTGAGGAAGCACCATCTGAGGAGCTTGAAACCCTGGAGCAACAAGTGGTGCGCTTCATGAAGAGTAAAACCATTCCTCTGGATAGTCAGCAAATTTCAGCATGTTACACTCTTCCAAGTAAAGGCAAAAAAACTAAACCTAAAATCATTGTCAAGTTTGCAAGTAGAAAGCACAAGGTGGAAATCCTGAAGGAAGCTAAGAAACTTAAAGGTACTGGAGTGTATTTAAATGAGCACTTGACAAAGAAAAATGCAGAAATTGCTTGAAACAGTCGTACCCTGAAAAAGGAAAACAAAATTCAATCAATTTGGACCAGGAATGGAAAAGTATTTATCCGGACGAATGGACCTCCGGAACAAGCCAAGGTGATTATGGTGAGAAAAATGAAGGACCTGGATCTGTACAAATGACAACAGTGAGTGCATTATTCTTATTTCTGATTGATTATTGGATCTCCTATAAGGATCTTTTATAAGGAACTTATGACTTTTTCATTTAAGACTGAAGCTTTTGCAAGTGTTGATTATATAGAACGTGATACATATGATTTTGAAAATGATGTGGATCCAGAGACTAATTTATATAATTATTAATTATATTAGGGATTCTTGTCAGTATTACACTGAGGAACAACTTGATGAGGTACAAATAGAACAAGCATGTTCTTTTATACATTTCAATTGTAGAAGTCTATCAAAACACTTTTCTGAAATCAAATATTTTTTGGAGACAATTAAAGGAAGATTTAAGTTAATTGCTTTAACTGAAACATGGATAAAGAAAGGCAAGGAGTTTAATCTGAAATTAAAGGGCTATGATTTATATGTTACCAACAGAGTCAATAGGACTGGAGGGGGAGTGGCCCTTTATATCAATAATGAATTGAAATGTAGATCAGTTAAATGCATGACAACAGCTATTAATGATTTAATGGAAAGTGTAGCTGTAGAAATAGAATTAGAAAAAAATAGGAATATTGTTGTTGCATGTGTATATAGAAAACCAGGATCAAAAGTGGAAACCTTCATGGATAAATTAGAAGAAATGATTCAGGGTTTAAATAACAAAAGAAATCTGGTAATTTGTGGAGATTATAATATTGATCTTTTAAAGGTAGATTCGCATGTTCAAAACTCAGATTTTTTAGATTTATTATATAAAAACGGGCTGTATCCATTAATAACGAAGCCTAGTAGAATAACCACAACTAGTGCAACTTTAATAGACAATATCTTTACAAATGTTTTAGAGAATCATATTACTAGTGGGTTGGTAATAAATGATATAAGTGATCATCTACCCATATTTGCAATATTTGACTATAAGTTGCCTAAAAAAACTGTATACCATCAAATATATAAAAGGAAAAGGAGTGTTGATCATATCAATAAGTTTAGGAATGATTTATTAAAACAAGAGTGGAAAGAGGTGTACACAGATGATGTAAACAATGCTTAGAATTCTTTTCTTGAATGTTATCTCACTCTGTATAATAAGCATTGTCCTGAGATCCCATGCAGTTCCAAACAAAGGCAAAATAGTAAACCTTGGATAACAAACGGATTAAAAAATGCCTCTAAAAAGAAAAACAGACTTTATAAGGAGTTTATCAAATTAAGAACAGAGAATGCAGAAAAATGCTATAAGAAATATAAAAATAAGTTGACTGATATATTGAGACAAGCAAAAAAGGACTATTATAATAAAATGTTGTATTTAAATAAAAATAATATAAAGGCTACATGGAATATTTTGAATAATGTAATAGGGAATAAGACCGGACGAACGGAACTACCTAAATATTTTGAAAAGGACAATAGGGTGATTGAAAATAAAGATGAAATGGTCCATGAATTAAATCAATTTTTTGTAAATGTTGGACCTAGTTTAGCAAACGAAATACCAATACCTAGTGATCAGCTAGGGGGAGTCTGGAAAAGGGAAAATAGGATTATGCAGTCAATGTATTTAGGTGAGGTGACTGAAAATAAAATATTATCAGTGGTTTATAAGTTGAAAAACAAGACCTCAACGGATAGTGATGGTATTGATATGAAAATAATAAAAAATACAATTGATTGCATTATTAAACCGTTATATTATATAATTAATTATTCTTTTACAGAAGGAGTTTTCCCAGACAGTATGAAAATTGCTAAGGTAATACCTTTTTTTAAAACTGGAGATAAACATATTTTTAACAATTATAGACCAGTATCTCTCCTATCTCAATTTTCTAAAGTGTTTGAAAAACTTTTTGTTAATAAATTGGACAACTTTATTGAAAAACATGAATTATTAAATGAAAATCAGTACGGATTTAGGTCAAATAGGTCTACAAGCTTGGCTATTATGAAAATTATTGAAGACATTACAAATGCAATAGATAGAAATAAATATACAATAGGAGTGTTTATTGATTTAAAGAAGGCATTTGACACTATAGATCATCAAATTCTTATTTCTAAATTATATACTTACGGAATTATTAGTTGTACTGGACTGGTTAACTAGTTATTTACAACAACGACAACAATATGTTGAGTTTGACAGTTATAAGTCAGAATGTATGAATATTGAATGTGGACTTCCACTGTCACGAATCTGGTCGGTGTCCCGCTGTCCGCTCACCACCAGATGTCACTCTCGCCCTTTCACACACAGACTGTTGCACCACACCCCGGACTACATTTCCCATCAGCCATTACACTTGACCCACGACCAATCAGCGGCGCTATAAAAGCCCCGGACTTTCCATGCTAGTGACGGATTGTTAGATTGTATTGTTGTTGTGTTAGCGTTCCCTGGTTTCTGGTTCCCGTGTTTTTGACTTCTCGCCTGCTCTTTCGTTTACGTCTGTCTAGCCGCCTGCCTTGGATTATCGCTCTTGTTATCTGGATTATTCTCTCGATCGCCTTTGTTATTCCTGTTTGCTCCCGTCTCGACCTTGCCTGTACGACCATGTCTTTGTCTCATCCCAATAAAGGCTTGCATATGGATCCGCTCGCCTCTCGTCCCTCACTCCGTGTAACAGAACAATCCGTCAACAAGGATCCAGCAGCTCAGAACCCCGCAGTACAGATCATGCTCCTCAAGCAAGGTGAGCGACCAGTTGAAAAGTTTGTCATGGACTTCTACGCATTAGCACAGCAGACTTCGATGAGTGATCTGTGTCTGATGATTTTTTTCCGTGGAGGTCTCTCTGAACCTTTCGGCTCCTTAATGCCAATGTATCAGCCCCAGTGGACGATAAGCCAATATCTGAACATTGCACTCCAGATCAGCGGTTCCTTGCTCACTGTGGGTGTCGCGGGAAGCAACGCGACATCGCGGTAACGCCGGCAGCGCAACCGGCCCGTGTAATGGCGGCCGTGCCGGTGCTCGCTCACCAGATGACGGCCGCGCCGGAGCGCGTTCATACCACAGCAGCGACAACAGAGCCTGTGCACAAAGTAGCGGCGACAGCGGTGCCCGTTCACAAAATGGCGGCCGCGTCGGAGCGCGTCCACACAATGGCGGCGACGGCGGAGCCCGCTCACAAGATGGCGGCGATCACAGAGCTCCGTCACGTCACAGCTGCCATACAAAAGCCATTTAAAGGTACAGTTACATTTCCTGAGTCAAGTCAAGTTTCCAAATCGAGTCAAGTTGCAGCTCTGTTTCCTGAGTCCAGTCAAGTTTCTGAGTCAAGCAACATTACAGCTGCTGTTTCTGTGTCAAGTCAAGTTACAGTCATCGTTCCCGAGCCAAGCACTGTCAAGATGGCTGCCACGCCAGAGCCACTGCACAAGATGGTTGCCACGCCAAAGCCTCCGCCTGCTAAAGCCCCGTCAGTCAGGCCGGCGCCCGCTAACGCCACGTCAGCCAAACCACAGCCTGCTCAGGACATCTCCGTCAAGTCACAGCCAGTTCACGCCATGTCTTCTGCTCCTGAGTCTGCACCCATCATGGCCGCCCTCCCTGAAGCAGTTCCCGAGTCAAGCAAAGTCACAGCCGTGGTTCCTGAGTCAAGTCACGTACCGCCTGACATCCCAAGATCGCGGCCTATCATGATGGCACATGTGCTGGATTCACCCCTGATGGCTGTACGGGCAGCTAAAATGGCGCTCCTTCACGTCGCGGCTGCTACCCCAGGGTCAAGTCAAGCTTCCAAGTCCGGTCAAACAACAGAGTCAAGTCAAACCAAAGCTCTTGTTCTCCACGAGTCAAGCCAAGTCACAGCTGTTCCTCATGAGTTAAGTCACGTTACAGCTGTCGTCCCTGAGCCAAGTCACGTCACAGCTGTCGTCCCTGAGCCAAGTCACGTTACAGCTGTTATTCCTGAAGCAAGCCAGGCCTCTGCAGATCCTCGTGAGTCAAGCCTAGTTGTCAGGTCCTGTCATAATGCAGCTTCCGTCTCCAGTCAAGCTTCAGCGTCCAGTCAAGCTTCAGCGTCCAGTCAAGCTTCAGCGTCCAGTCAAGCTTCAGCGTCCAGTCAAGCTTCCAAGTCCCGTCAAGCTACAGCGTCCAGTCAAGCTACAGCGTCCAGTCAAGCTTCCAAGTCCAGTCAAGCTTCCAAGTCCAGTCAAGCTTCCAGGTCCAGTCAAGCTTCCAAGTCGAGCAATGTCAAGGCGGCTGTTCCAGAGTCAAGCCACGCCCCGCCTGACGGCCCAGAGTCAAGCCACGCCCCGCCTGACGGCCCAGAGTCAAGCCACGCCCCGCCTGACGGCCCAGAGTCAAGCCACGCCCCGCCTGACGGCCCAGACTCAAGCCACGCCCCGCCTGACGGCCCAGACTCAAGCCACGTCTCGTCTGGCCACCCAGAGCCTTACCATGACCCGTCTGACGGCCCAGAGTCAGGTCATGCCCAGTCCCCAAGTCAAGTCACACCAGACCCCAAGTCAAGTCACATCTCGTCTGACATCCCAAGACCACAGCCTATCGGGATAGCCAGCGCCCTGGACCCACCACAACCTCCCGCTGCTGCTCTACCCTTAATGGCTATTGCCATCTGGTGTGTGTGGGCTGCACATTGTGCTTCTGGGGTCACGTCTGGTCTCAAGTCTGCTCCAGAGCCCCGTCTGGTCTCAAGTCTGCTCCAGAGCCCCGTCTGGTCTCAAGTCTGCTCCAGAGCCCCGTCTGGTCTCAAGTCTGCTCCAGAGCCCCCGTCTGGTCTCAAGTCTGCTCCAGAGGTCCCGTCTGGTCTCAAGTCGGCTCCAGAGGCCTTCCCCGTCGGAGAAGCTGCGCCAATGCCTCCAGAGGTGTCAGCGTCAGCTGTAGAACCTCCTATGGAGGGGGCGTTTCCCTTTGAACTCTCTGCTTCTCCCTTTATTCCGTCTGGCTCCTCTGTCTCTGCTTTCCCCAGGTCCCAGACCAGGACGCAGCCTCCTGTTCCGCCCGGAGGGCTGCGGTGCCTCCTGTTCCGCCCCCGGAGGGCTGCGGCACCTCCTGCTCCACCTCCTGTTCCGCCCCGGAGGACTGCTGCGCCTTCTCCTATTCTGTCTGCCTCCTCTGTCCCTGCTATCCCCAGGTCCCAGACCGTGACGCAGATTCCTGTTTCGCCCTGGAGGGCTGCTCCACCTCCTGCTCCGCCTCCTGTTTCGCCTCGGAGGGCTCCTGCGCCTCCTGCTCCACCCTGGAGGGCGCCCGCGCCTCACGCTCTGCCTCCGGCTCCGCCCTGGAGGGCTCTGGCGTCGCTTGCTCCGCCTCCGGCTCCGCCCTGGAGGTCTCCTGTGCCTCCTGCTCCGCCTCCGGCCCCACCCTGGAGGGTTCCTGCTCTGCCAGTCCTGCCTCAATCACCGGGTCCTCCGCAGGAACCTGGCCCTCCAGCCCTCGCCCTGTCTCACTCCCGCCCCACCGCTTCCCTGGACTGTTACTCTGTTGGAGCGTCTGGAAGCCGCTCCTTGGGGGGGGGCTATGTCACGAATCTGGTCGGTGTCCCGCTGTCCGCTCACCACCAGATGTCACTCTCGCCCTTTCACACACAGACTGTTGCACCACACCCCGGACTACATTTCCCATCAGCCATTACACTTGACCCACGACCAATCAGCGGCGCTATAAAAGCCCCGGACTTTCCATGCTAGTGACGGATTGTTAGATTGTATTGTTGTTGTGTTAGCGTTCCCTGGTTTCTGGTTCCCGTGTTTTTGACTTCTCGCCTGCTCTTTCGTTTACGTCTGTCTAGCCGCCTGCCTTGGATTATCGCTCTTGTTATCTGGATTATTCTCTCGATCGCCTTTGTTATTCCTGTTTGCTCCCGTCTCGACCTTGCCTGTACGACCATGTCTTTGTCTCATCCCAATAAAGGCTTGCATATGGATCCGCTCGCCTCTCGTCCCTCACTCCGTGTAACATCCACAAGGCTCAATTTTAGGCCCAAAACTTTTTATTTTATATATAAATGATATTTGTGAGGTTTCAAAAACGTTACAGTTTGTATAAAATTATTTGCAGACGATACAAATTTGTACAGTTCAGGAAATGACTTGAAAACCTTAGCTAATAATACTGAAGTTGAAATGGTTAAACTAAAATTGTGGTTTGATGTAAAAAAATTATCTCTAAATTTGAATAAGACAAAGTTTATGATATTCAGCAATAAAAGAAAGGAGGAAGTCAGCTTATCTATAAACAATGTAAATATTGAGAAGGTGTCTGAAATTAGATTTCTAGGAGTTATCTTGGATGAGAAATTGACGTGGAAAAGTCATATATTGCATGTAAAAAATAAGATGGCAAAAATCCTATTTATTTTCAATAAGGTTAAATAAAGTTTACCGTATAATACAATGAAAGTGTTATACTGTTCAATAATTCTGCCTTATTTAAACTATTGTGTAGAAATATGGGGAAATACATATTATAGCAACATTATGCCTTTATTTATTTTACAGAAAAGAGCCATTCGTATTATTTTCAAAGCAGGATATAGGGACCATACAAATCCACTTTTTATTAGGTCAGGATTATTAAAATTTAAAGGCATTGTAGAATTACAAACTTTATCAGTGATGTTTAAAGCTAGAAGCAAAGCTCTTCCATATGACTTACAAAAGTTATTTGTTTTTACTTCTGAAGATGGAAATCACAGACGGCCATATGACTTTAAACATCCAATAGTACGATCAAACTTGAAACAAATGTGTTTGTCTGTTGCTGGAGTAAAAGCATGGAATTCTCTAATGAAAGATTTAAAAAGTTGTAAAGATATTTTGGTATTTAAAAGGAGTTATAAACAGAAACAACTTGAATTATATCAAACTGAACTTTGATTTTGTTTGTATGTGACCATTGTAAAATGTTTAAATAAATATCAGATATGTTGGAGTTTGGGTGATGGTGAAGGGAACAATACTAATTGTTATCTATTATTTATGTTAATAAATATATGGGGTGATGGTGGAGGAAGCAATGCTAATGCCATCTACTGTTTATGTTTATAAAGGGGGCAGATAAATATAAGAAAATTATTCTTCTATCTGCTCCTTTCTGATCATGGAAATGTAAAGGAAAATTTAAATGAATTGTATGTGCCTTGTACAAATAATGCATTTTCATGAAAGGAATAAAAAAATGATGATGATGATATGGCAGCCGCAGCCGCAGTGACGCCGCTCGGCCTGCTTCATATGAGACCGCTTCAGCGCTGGTTACACGATCGAGTCCCGAGATGGGCATGGCACCGTGGCACACTCCGGATTGGCGTTTCCCCGCAGTGTCGCTGCCTGTTCAGCCCGTGGTCAGACCCGGCTTTCCTTCAGGCCGGAGTCCCCTGGGACAAGTCTCCAGGCATCTTGTGGTTTACACGGATGCCTCTTCCACGGGTTGGGGTGCTGTATGCAACGGGCAAGCAGCATCGGGCTCCTGGACAGGACCTCGACTGCAATGGCATATCAATTGCCTAGAGTTGTTGGCTGTGCTTCTGGCCCTTCGTCGCTTCCGACCGACGTTGCGTCACAAGCACGTGCTTGTTCGCACCGACAGCACGGCGACTGTAGCCTAC
>NW_026129306.1:0-8133 GCF_022985175.1 Labeo rohita
TGGTGTATCCTGCTAATATCACATACTGTCAGTGTAAAATTAGAAATCATATTAAAAAAGTGACGTGTTGGATAATAAACTTGGTGAATAAATGAGTGTATGATCAATGCATTTCTATTATCAGCAAAGCTGAATTATGATTACAAATATGCAACAAAATAAATGTTATTTTAGCATCACTTAAAAGTACAAAAAGTCTTTAAAATCATGTAAATAACTCTTTATGTAAATGAGTCACATTGTGATGATTCGATTCACAATTATGCCAGTAAGCATTTTCTTCTGTAATGTTCAAGACTTTATACTGCTTCTTCAACTGTATCACTTCATCAGATTTCACCAGCATTTCAAATAAGGTTAAGCTGTGAAACACCATGACAAAGCTGGTTAAGACCTCCGTTACACAAGAGGATTCATACATTGAAAAAAAGACTGATGTCAGACCAAAAAGTTTATATTAATAATGTATATAATATAGTATAGAGAGCTGGACAAGGATAGTTTACATCCCGTGATGATATAAATGATCATTCAGTTGAGATTTCCTATGCATTTATCTTTTAGGTTTTTACATTATTTTGAATTTTAAATTCTTCATGCAAATCCAAATACAAACATGTTGGTGGTTTGAGTTTGAATGGCTTTTAACTAGTCACATATTTTTAAACCTTTTTATTAAATCAATGCTGCCATTTACATATAAATAGTCATGTTATGTCTAATGGAGAAGAAATGGTGAGGAAGCAAACGTGTTAAGCAGAGAAACACGTCTCTGACTAGAATAGATTCACTACTGAACAGTCACATTAAAGTCCGTATCAGCAGGTAGCAGGTACTGATCTCTGGTGGCATTGTGTTATGCTGAATAGAAATTATATAGCATCATGGTAAGATTCTGTAACGCCACGCCAGCAGAGGGAGCCCTCACCCACTGACTGACTGTTGCTGCTCCCTCTGCTGCTTCGTTGGTTGCTTCCTGTTTGGTGGCCATAAAAGGAGGCCTACACCAAACAGGAAGCGTGAAGTATTGTTTTGCCTAGCAGACTCTACCAAGCGTTTCTCCACTGTTGTTTATCTGGTTTGTTATTGCAACATTTTTTTGTTCTTTTGTCATAGTTTAGTCTTTGTTTTCTGTCTTAATTTTGCCCTGTTCCCTGCCATTGTTTTGCCCTGTTTGATAGCCTTGTTTATTTGATACTTTGGATTGCTCTCCCTGGTTTTTGACTTTCTGCCTGTTTGAAGGATTACGCCATTGCTCTGTCTTCGTTGCCACTGTCTGTCTGGATATTGACCCTGCCTGTATTAACCACGATCTGTTTGAATAAAGCCTGCACTTGGATTTTACACCCTTCCTACGAGTCCTGCCTGTTACAGATTTGTACAATGTGGTCAATAAAAAGAAATGTTATTTGGTATATGGCATACCAACGGATTGCCGACATTATGCACTTATTAGATCATATTAATTGAAAGATTATGTAATATAGCTAATTTCAGTATACTGCAGGACTGTTTAAAATGAACAGGAATGTGAAAACAGTGATTAAAATGAAGAATTTAAAAGAAATGGTTACCAGTTGCGGGACCTGAGATCTCATACACTTCCAATACAAGTTAATTAGTCAACAAAAGAACGATTTCATCACACTTTCGTGCATTTACTTGTAATTTCAAAAGTCCTAAAGTCCACACATCCTAAACAGTGACTGCTTATTTTTGCTTCTGTTCTTTTAAAGTCTCGTGTCAAAAACAGTGACTCAAACTACTTACAGTTTGGTGAAATACAAAGGTCTGAATCCAAAATGTCATTCATATGGAGTTTTTCTCGAGTGGTACAGATGTCCAATTCATTGAAAAGTTAATTAGTAAACATAAGAACTGTTTTCACCAACCTTTAGTGCATTTACTCATAATGTCAACACTGTGGCAAAGTCTGTCACAGTTTTTGCGTGTGCCGGGATTCTGACTGGCATGAATTTCTGAGGTGAGGCAATTACACCTGATCAATCAATCAATCAATCAATCATGTTTATTTAGACAGCGCTTTTTAACAAAACAGGTTATGTCAAAGCAACTTTACAGTATTAAATAGGACAACAGTGTGTCAATAATGCAAAAGTTCCATGTTGCAGCAAACCTGATGAAAAAATTAAATAAATTACTTAATAATAATAACAGTAAATTAGGCTTTTTAGGAGTTAAAGTAGGCCTATTATTTTTTTCTGTCATTTTCACAAAATAAATACCAAAAGGGTGACCAGGACCCCAATACAAAGCAACTTGAAGCAACTACAAATAAAATGAAACGACATGAAATACTGATTTGAGTTTATGCGGCTGTTGACATACACCAAAGATATTGACAATGGATACACTGCCAAAGCTGCCAAGGAACTTGATTCCTTCCCATAAATTAATATCAAATGCTTAACCTTCCAGATGTTGTAAAATCTGATTGTGTGATGTTAAACTTCTCAGCAGTGAAAGATTATCTTGATATCATAAAGGGCAAACCAGGCCAGAAGCCAGGCCGCTAGAAAGCAACAAACTTTAAGTTGGCTTGAGAACGCATAGCCTAAAAGTTTGAAGCAGTTGTAAAAGTATAAAAGTTGATGTTGCTATCATGATTTAGCACATTGCTTATATGATACCAATGTAGAAACATAAACACCACACATGCTATTATTAGTGAAATACTAATATATTTTTTTTTTAAGCTGATAGCATCCAAAAAAGATAAAGCATATTTTTCCATTATGCTGGTTTCAGATTTTGGCAAAGGTTTAAATCACAAATCACTGAAAACATAGGAAAAAACAGAGGGGGAAAAAACTCAGGCATCATGTATAAGAGTTAAACCACTTGCTGACTTGACTTGATGACTTTTGAAAAGAAATAATTAGGACAGTTTTAAAACAGTAACACAAATCAATCAGAAAACTCTGATATGAGCTGATATCTTCACTACACTGACTGCATTGGCAGTGTCTGGGTGGTTTGTGACATTTGTGTTCCCTCTTCAGAGAAAACTCTTTCAAAAACACGTCTTAGAGAAAGTTTAACATTGCTCTTAAAATTCCACCCCATGAAAACATACAGAATGGGGTTCAGACAGCTGTTGAAATACGCCAAAGAGATGGCCAGTGGATCCACTGCCACAGCTGTCCAATAGCTTGATTCTTCTCCATACATTATTATCAAGTCCACTGTGTGATACGGCAACCAGCAGAGAAAAAGGGCCACGATTACAGCCAACATGATGCGAAACGCTCGTCCAGAGTGAAAATGACTCCTGCCTAACTTGCGTGCGATGAATCCATAGCATGTTGTGATGCATATGAGAGGAACCAAAAAGCCAAACACAAATCTGATGATGATCAACCTTCCATACATTTTATTATGCTCTTCATCAGGTTGATAATGCAGGCAGAGTGTTCTGTTATATACTGTGTAAGTGTCTCTTAACATCATGAAAGGCAGACTAAGAACTGAAGCCAGAACTAGGCCGCTACACAGGACAGTCGTGCAATTAACAGACTGCGATGATTTTGAGCCCAAACCGGTGTGATCACCTGAGTAAACCGATCCAGACTAATCAAGGTCAAGGTGAAAACACTGGCAAACATGGTGATGAGCATAATGAAGGGGAGAATCTTGCACATGATGGATCCATACGACCAGTGTGTTTATCCTCAACGCTCAATGCGTAGAAAAGAGTGGAGAGGCAACACAAGAGATCAGCAATCGCTAGATTGAGAAACCCAACTGTATTAACGGTCCTCTTCATCTTCAATCCAGCAACATAGGATCAAGGTCAGGTAGTAGAAGACCAGAGAACTTACTTTCATTGGATATTCCAAAATATAATAATAATAATCCTCCAATGCTGTGATTGAGCTGAAGTGCCTGGTTTATCCTGCTAATATCACATATTATCAGTGTAAAATTATAATCATATTTGAAGTGTTGTGTCAGATAAGAAACTTGACAAATAAATTAACATATGATCAATGCATCTCTATTATCAGCAAAGCTGAATTATGATTGCAAATACACAACTAAATAAATACTATCTTAGCATCACTTAAAAGTACAAAAAGTCTTTAAAATCATGTAAATAACTCTATATAAGCAATCATGACTCACGTTGTGATGATTCGACTCACAATTATGCCAGTAAATGTTTTCCTCTCTAACGTTTGAGACTTTATACCACTTTATCACTAACTTTATCACTTTATCAGATTTCACCAACATTTCAAATATGGTTAAGTTGTGAAACATCATGACCAACTCCATGTAAAGCTGGTTAAAACTTCCTGTCACACAGGGGAATTCATAAACTGAATAAACACTGATGTCAGACTACAAATAGCAATTTAGCAAGTAAATACACGCAGGAATTGCAAGTCAATTTTGTTTACATTCCATTTACATATACACAACTGTTTACAGACATTCATAATATTAATTTATAATATATTATTGTTTGTTTGTAATGTGATTATGTATCTATATTAATAATGTATGTATAGTATAGAGAGCTGGACAAGGAGTGTTTACATTTGGTAATGATATAAATGATCAATCAGTTGAGATTTCCTATATATTGCTTTATATTTTAGGTTTTTACATGTTATTAAATCTGCAAAGTTTCATTTTGAATGTTAAATTCTTCACGCAAATCCAAATACAAAATTGTTGGTGGTTTGAGTTTGAATGGCTTTTAACTAGTCAGTGGGAGATTTTCAAACATTTTTAACCTTTTTAGTAAATCAATGCTGCCATTACAAATAAATAGTCATGTTATGTCTAATGGAGCAGAAATGGTGAGGAAGCTACTTGTGTGAGATTAAATGTGTTGAGTAGGGAAACGCATCCATCTGAATAGAACAGATTCACTACTGTACAGTCAGCAGGTCGCAGATACTGACCTCTGGTGGTGTTGTGTTATACTGAATAGAAATTACATAGAATCATGGTAAGATTTGTGAGTGATGACAATCAAGTCTTTAACTTTCAAAGCTGATGAGAACTATTTTTCGATCGTTTAATGCTTTTTGGGAAGTTGTAATATGCTGTGGTGTGACATGCCAAAAACATTTTCAACAACATTTTGCTGATTTTAAATGAATATTATGCATTTATGAAATCATATTAATTGAAATAGTAATGCAGCTCATTTTAGTACACTGCAGGACCGTTTATAATAAACAGGAATGTGAAAATAGTGACTCAACAAAGGACCACTTCATCCCACTTTCCATGCATTTACTCGTAATGTCAAAAGTCTGTCATAGTGAGATATTTATATTTAAAGAAAAAAGTAATTAATTCATAATAACATTAAATTAGTTTATTAGGGTTACCTACAGTTAAACTGGAAGTTAAAAAAAAATGTATATAGAGCAGGTTAAGATTAACAGAAGCAGTATGTAAAGAAAAAAAATATTTAAATCTCCATTCTATTTATCCTTCACTATGAACATTAACTTACGGTGTATGAAGTCAAAACATCCATTTCTGGAGCCCTAATTGTAGCTCTGCAGGATTGTGATATGTGCCATAAAAACAGAGAATGGAATAGAGTGATGACACTCTGCTGCATGTAGACCAATGTAGAAACATACCATACACCACACATGCCACTATTAGTGAAATATTACAAACTTTTTTTAAGCTGATAGCATTCAAAAAAAGATAAAGAATATTATTCCATTATGCTGTTTTTTGACTTTGGCAATGGTTTATCACAAATCACTGAAAATATATAAAAAATAAAGGAAAAAGCTCAGGAATCATGAATAAGTGTTAGACCACTTGCTGATTTTGACTTGATGACTTTTGAAAAGAAATAATTAGAATAATTTTAGAACAGTAACACAAATCAATCAGAAAACTCTGAATAAATGAGTTGATATCTTCACTGCAATGAGTGCATTTGCAGTGACTGGGTGGTTTGTAACATTTGTGTTCCCTCCTCAGAGAAAATTCTTTCAAAAACACGTCTTAGAGAAAGTTTAACATTGCTCTTAAAATCCTGACCCATGAAAACATACAGAATGGGGTTCAGACAGCTGTTGAAATACGCCAAAGAGATGGTCAACGGATACACTGCCACAGCTATCCAATAACTTGATTTCTCTCCATACATTATTATCAAGTCCACTGTGTGATACGGCAACCAGCAGAGAAAAAAGGCCACGATTACAGCCAATATGATGCGAAACGTTCGTCCAGAGTGAAAATGACTCCTGCCTAACTTGCGTGCGATGAATCCATAGCATGTTGTGATGCATATGAGAGGAACCAAAAAGCCAAACACAAATCTGATGATGATCAACCTTCCATACATTTCATAATGCTGTTCATCATGCAGGCAGAGTGTTCTGTTATATACTGTGTAAGTGTCTCTTAACATCATGAAAGGCAGACTAAGAACTGAAGCCAGAACTAGGCCGCTACACAGGACAGTCGTGCAATTAACAGACTGCAATGTTTTTGAGCCCAAACCGGTGTGATCACCTGAGTAAACCGATCCAGACTAATCAAGCTCAAGGTGAAAACACTGGCAAACATGGTGATGAGCATAATGAAGGGGAGAATCTTGCACATGATGGATCCATACGGCCAGCGCTTATCCTCAACGCTCCTAGTTGCGTAGAAAAGAGTGGAGAGGCAACACAAGAGGTCGACAATCGCTAGACTGAGAAACCCAACTGTATTAATGGTCCTCTTCATCTTAAATCCAGCAACATATAGAACAAATGTGTTTTCAGGAACACAGAGAATCAAGGTCAGGTAGTAGAAGACCAGAGAAATCACCTTCATTGGATATTCCAAAATATCATCATAATCTTCCATTGCTGTGATTGAGCTGAAGTGTTTATTCTGCTAATATCACATATTATCAGTGTAAAATTATAAATCATATTTAAAGTGTTGTGTTATTTAAGAAACTTGACGAATAAATGAATATATGATTAATGCATTTAAATTATCAGCAAAGCTGAATTATGATTACAAATACGTAACTAAACAAATACCATTTTATCATTACTTAAATGTACAAATAGTCTTTAAAATCATATAAATAACTCTATATTAGCAGTCATGACTCACCTTGTGATGATTCGATTCACAATTATGCCAGTCAATGTTTTCTTCTCTAACGTTCAAGACTTTATACCACTTCTTCAACTTCATCACTTCAGGAAAAAAAAAAAAAAAAAGAGACAGTGATCAATGATTGACGACAATTGTCATAAATGGTAAAATATTAAAATCTGGATTTAGGCTACACACACACACACACACACACACACACACACACAGTAATAGTATAGCATTTGTAGCTGTATATACAGACCTTTGCATTTAAAACCGAATACATAAAAACAAAAATTGAGCATTGTTAATGCACGATATTATCGGACTGATATCGGAATCGGCCGATAATGACTTCAAATGTAAATATCGGCATCGGCCCAATATGAAAAATTATGCCAATATGTTTTGCCGATAAGATGAATATGTTAACTCACATGTGCTAAGGGTGTGCTAGGGATTAGATCATGTCAGCAGTGTGGCTCATTCTTGAAGCAAAGTTTTGACTGAATGAGGAGTAGATTCACTGTTTTGGATCGCTGCATTTAAACTGAGAATACACATACAGAATGATGCATAGCAATAGCGCGTGCAGTGGCAGCAGTGGCTGTAGGAGAAAACGCGCCGTTGTTCCATTTGGGATAATTTACTGTTGCCTGTTTCATATCCAGTCACTAGATCGCTAAATGCACATTTTAAATGGTTTTATGGTGCTCTTTGTTGTATTTTGAAACCCAAAGGCTGTGTTTGCACATGACATGATCTGCATTTAAAATAAAAAGTAATTACGGCGCAGGGTCAGTGAATTCTCTTTCTTCGGCGGCGCCATGGCAAAACACACTTGTTACCGACAAAGATAACATTAGAATAGTTGTTGTTTCTTTCCTTTTAATTCCTTTGTGCAGAACTCACAATTTACAGACTTTGTATTGAAGTCTCTTTGTTATACATCGTTGTAGGCTTGTTTTGTTTCTGTACATATGTGTGTATGTGGTCAAACTGTAACAAAATAAACAACATAAATCA
>NW_026129306.1:8633-57151 GCF_022985175.1 Labeo rohita
GTGTATATTATTCTTCTATTACATCATATAGATATTTGTACTAGCATTTAATGCCACAGTTTAATAGGTAAACAAATTTATCAGAGACAGAAATTCAACAAACAAACACACACACAGTTAGACTTATATTTGTGCATGTAACATGAGTCGATCTATGGAATGTGTCGTGAATGTTTCGTCCAACGGTGTTTGTTTCACAGGCTTTTGGCTGCTTTATTTTTTACTAAGCACCAGATCACGCTGTTTTGGAAACTGCATGGAAAGGAATCAAGTTCCTTGGCAGTTTTGGCAGTGTATCCATTGGTAATCTCTTTGGTGTGTGTCAACAGCTGCCTGAACTCAAATCGGTATTTCATGTTGTTTCATTTTATTTGTAGTTGCTTCAGGTTGCTTTGTATTGGGTCCTGGTCACCCTCAGAAATTCATGCCAGTCAGAGACTTTGACAGACTTTGCCACAGTGTTGACATTACGAGTAAATGCACAAAAGGTTGGTGAAAACGTCTCGGTTACGTATGTTAACCCTTGTTCCCTGATGGAGGGAACGGAGACGTTGTGTCGAGTAGTGTACGACACTAGGGGTCGCTCTTGAGAGCCCAAACACCTCTGACAGTTTTGAGAAAGGCCAATGAAAACTGGGTGTGCAGATTTTGCATAGCTGGCTACTCCCCGGCCATCCGGGTATAAATAGGGCAGCGTGTGCATCTGCTCACTCGTTCTGATCTGAGGAGCCGAGCGTCTCAGATCACTCAGGGGCGGTCCAGAGATGTGGCATGGAGGACACAACGTCTCCGTTCCCTCCATCAGGGAACGAGGGTTACCATACGTAACCGAGACGTTCCCTATCTGTCGTACACTCCGAGTTGTGTCGAGTAGTGTACGACACTAGGGGTCCCCGTAAAAACACGCCACATATCTGGCCGCGTCACGAGTGATAAGTGCAGAAGTAACAGGCCAACGTGTTAACGTAAGTGCAGCTCACCTCCTCTGTGACCATCCAACGCAGACATACTGACCGAGTGTCCAAGGGCTGAGTGTCTGGTGACACGATGGTGTGATGTTCACACGGAATGTGCCCTGGTGCCACGCCTACCTGGGGACTCGAGTATGAAGCCAGTGCTGCAGCGGTCTCATGTGCATCAAACCCAGCAGCGTGACCACGGCTGAGGATGCCATGTGCCCTAGGAGCCTCTGAACCTGTTTTAGGGGGACCGTAGACCCGCATCTGAGTGTTGCCACACACCTCAGAACTGACTGTGCAAGCTCTGGGGAGAGACGCGCAGACATACTGTCCGAGTCCAGCTCTACACCGAGAAAAGAGATCCTCTATGCCGGGGAGAGTTTGCTCTTTTCCCAGTTGACCCGAAGTCCCAACTGAGCCAAACCATATCCCACGAGTGAGCTAGGATTAGCCAGTCGTCGAGATAATTGAGAATGCCTATGCCCATTTCCCTGAGGGGGGGAAAGGGCGGCCTCCACTACCTTCGTAAAAACCCGGGGGCGACAGGGCGAGGCCGAAGGGAAGAACCTTGTACTGATAAGCCCGTCCTTCGAAGGCAAACCGCAGAAACGGCCTGTGTCTTGGAAGGATCGAGACATGAAAGTACGCGTCCTTCAGGTCTATAGCCACAAACCAATCTTGAACTCTGACGCACGTAAGGATGTGCTTGAGGGTTAACATCTTGAACGGGAGCTTGAGTAGGGCCCGATTCAAAACCCTCAGATCCAAGATTGGTCTGAGTCCGCCACCCTTCTTGGGTACAATGAAGTAGGGGCTGTAGAACCCTTTCTTCATTTCGGCTGAGGGGACAGTTTCTATCGCACCCTACGCCAGAAGGACTGCGATTTCCACCCGAAGAAAATCGCAGTCCACCCGCGGTGTTGGAGCCCTGAACTGAGGTAGTGAGAACACCACGGAACTTGGGCGGACGACGTGCAAACTGGATAGCATAGCCGAGCCGAATGGTCCTGAGGAGCCAGCGGGAAGGATTGGGGAGATTCAGCCAATCCAAAAAATTCTCCGCTAGGGGTCTCAGAGGAGTTACATTCGGCGTACCAAGGGTGGGGGTACCGTCGCTGGGAAGACAGCGTGTGGCCGGAGGTGAGAAGCCCCGGACCGCACTGGCTGTTCTGCCCAGGGAGTTCGTTCCATGAGAGCTGTGCAGAAGATCCACCCGAGAGGGAAGATCGTCTGAACAAGCTTGTTGTCTCAGAGCATACGGGAGCACAGGTGGTGTGCGACCGCATGTCCTGGATAGAGAAAACAGCATCCGACCATTGTGTAGAGGATCGGAGGTGCTGTGCATTGTGCCCAGAGAAGAAGGAAATTGCTCTTTTATTGACCAAGTGGTGGCCGTCTGCCAGGTGGCAGACAGCCGGGTAGAAGCTGAATCCAGCGCTCATCCCCTCGTTGAGTGTGGATCCGGACAGGTCAGACGATCCTCCTTCCCTGGGCTGCCCGTCTCAGGAATGCTTTTAAGCCTGACGAGGGTTCTTAGTGGCATGAGAACGGGCTGGCGGTGCCACCTTCCTACAAGTACTGGACCGTTGGACGGGTCTAGCTGCAGGACCGGCAGACTACGGGGCCTGAGCTACCCTCGTAGGGGGTCTCCCTCGGCGGGGGGCAGGCGGAGGTTGCTGCGTCGGCTGAGCTGGGCTGGCGCTCGCTGCACGCAGAGGCAGGATGTGTCTGATGGCCTCCGTCTGCTGCTTTACTGCGGAGAACTGCTGGGCAAACTCCTCCACTGTTTCTCCGAAGAGACTAGCCTGGGAAATGGGAGCGTCAAGAAAGCGCACTTTCTCAGCATCTCGCATCTTGGCCAGGTTCAGCCATAGGTGGTGCTCCTGGACTACCATAGTGGACATCGCCCTCCCCAGAGCTTGCGCCGTAACCTTCGTAGCCCGTAGGGCATAGTCGGTCGCTGAGCGCAGCTCGTGTAATAACTCTGGGTCAGGAACACCCTCGTGCAGGTCTTTGAGAACCTTAGCCTGATAGACCTGCAAAATCGCCATGGCGTGCAGGGCGGACGGACCCAGAGGCCGCATAAGCCTTCGCTACAAGCGCAGACGAAAACTTACAGGCCCTGGACGGGAGTCTTGGGCGGCCCCTCTAGGAGGCAGCGTTTTGCGGGCACAAGTGCATCGCAACCGCTTTCTCCACCTGGGGGACCTCCGTATACCCCCTCGCTGGACCGCCCTCGAGGGTGGTGAGGGACGGGGAGTTAGCGTGTCGTGAACGAGCCGACAGAGGGGCTTTCCACGACTTCGTTAACTCCTCATGCACTTCCGGGAAAAACGGGACCGGGGAGGAACGTGGCCTCGAGTCACGTCCACTGCCCAGGAACCAGTCATCCAGCCTCGAAGGCTCAGGGCTGGGCGGGGGAACCCACACAACCCCAATCTCCTTGGCTGCCCGTTTTAGTGCGGCAGCCATTTCGGCATCTGCCGCAGACTGAGATTCCACCGCCGGAGCGGCGAGTTCAGTTGCGACGTCAGCCTCTGACGGCTCTCCCTCCGATGCTACCGAAACTGACTATTTTTCAGAAGAAACTCTTATCTCAGTCATTTCCACTTTAAACATGTTCCTCTTTTTAATACACATAACATTCTCTGGACCACAAAACCAGTCTTAAATATCCCGGGTAAATAAATTGACCCTTATGACTGGTTTTGTGGTCCATGGTCACATATCATCTTAAAATGATATTATTGGTAAAGATTAGAGAAGTATATGTTTTAAATTAGAATGAATATTGTTTTGTGATTATTAAACAGTCAAATTGTCTTTTAATTTAAACAAAAACATTATTCAGTATGATATTTGGCCTCTATGGGATACTTGATTTTGATTGGCCAGTGCTGTCATCATGTGGTCGAATTATTTCAAACTCCATATGCATGATGACATTTTGGATTCTGACCTTTGTATTTCACCAAACTGTAAGTAGTTTGATTCACTGTTTTTGACACAGGACTTTAAAAGAACAGAAGCAAAAATAAGCAGTCATTGTTTAGGATGTGTGTTTTGCTGACTATTTTTCAGAAGAAAAACCTTATCGCAGTCATTTCCACTTTAAACATGTTCCTCTTTATTAATACATGCAGCAGTGTGTGATCACTCTATTCCATTCTCTGTTTTTATGGCACATATCACAGTCCTGCAGAGCATATCATCTCAAAAAGACCTGCTCTATATTATTAAACAGTCAAATTGTCTTTTAATTTAAACAAAAACATTATTCAGTATGATATTTGGCCTCTATGGGATACTTGATTTTGATTGGCCAGTGCTGTCATCATGTGGTCGAATTATTTCAAACTCCATATGAATAGCGACATTTTGGATTCTGAACTTTGTATTTCACCAAACTGTAAGTAGTTGGATTCACTGTTTTTGACACAGGACTTTAAAAGAACAGAAGCAAAAATAAGCAGTCATTGTTTAGGATGTGTGTTTTGCTGACTATTTTTCAGAAGAAAAACCTTATCGCAGTCATTTCCACTTTAAACATGTTCCTCTTTATTAATACATGCAGCAGTGTGTGATCACTCTATTCCATTCTCTGTTTTTATGGCACATATCACAATCCTGCAGAGCATATCATCTCAAAAAGATATTATTACTAAAGATTAGAGAAGTATATGATATTTGGCCTTTGTGTGAATCTTTGTTTATGATTGGCCAGTGCTGTCATCATGTGGTCAAATTATTTCATGTCTCTGGTGTCACTCCACACAGCATCTTCTCACATAATAATATAAACCCTCATCAACATTTCAAGCAACTTCATTTTTAAGTAGTTTTGTGTCCTGATGGCCTTTTTGGTATTGATTTTGTGAAAATATTGACAGTACAATGTTCCTAATTTTTGCAAACAATAGACAATGTACTCTACAATTAGGGCTCCAGAAATGGATGTTTTGACTTCATACACCATAAGTTAATGTTCATAGTGAAGGATAAATAGAATGGATATTTAAATATTTTTTTTCTTTATATACTGCTTCTGTTAATCTTAACCTGCTCTATATTCATTTTTTAACTTCCAGTTTAACTGTAGGTAACCCTAACAAACTAATTTAATGTTATTATTAATTAATTACTTTTTTCTTTAAATATAAATATCTCACTATGACAGACTTTTGACATTATGAGTAAATGCATGGAAAGTGGGATGAAACTGTTCTTTTGTTGACTAATTAGCTTAATTACTGTACACTGTACTAATTAACTCTACATACCTACCTTACCATTAAAAAAAAAAAACAAAAAAAAAAAAAAAAAAAACACTCCACCTGAATCACGAGATTAACAACATTTTAGATTCAGACTGTTGAATTTCACCAATCAGTTAGTCGGCTAGTTTATGTCACGGAGGCTGGACGAGAAATGAATGGTCGAGATGAGTCCCCTTGTAGCGTGACGGACAACTCAAATGCGGAAGTCTCAGGTGAGCAGGTAAATCACGCAGTTTCTAGATTCTTCATCCGATCACTATTTTGAGATTTCCTGTTTATTAAGAAATCCGCAGTTCTAAAATGACACACAGACAGGTAGATAAGCGCTCCGTAAAGCATAGAGTTTATTTAACGTCAGTTGAAGCGATGAAGGGATGACGTGGAGTCACATGAACTCAATGTCTGGTGCAAAACAACACCTGCTTCCTGCTTAAAAATAGTTGCATCAGCTTTGAAGTTAGACTTGGTCCTCGTGACAAATCACGTGATCTGGTACGTGTGACAGTCATTTACGTCATTTATATCAACGTCAAGATTGGCTAACGGTTTGTACAGTTTTAATGAGTGTGTAAGGGGAAGTGTATGAGATCTCAGGTCCTGCAACTGGTAACCATTTCTTTTAAATTCTTCATTTTAGTCACTATTTTCACATTCCTGTTTATTTTAAATGGTCCTGCAGTGTACTAAAATGAGCTGCATTACTATTTCAATTAATATCATCTCATAAATGCATAATATTCATTTAAAATCAGCAAAATGTTGTTGAAAATGTTTTTGGCATGTCACACCACAGCATATTACAACTTCCCAAAAAAGCATTAAACGATCCAAAAATAGTTCTCATCAGCTTTGAAAGTTAAAGACTTGATTGTCATCACTCACAAATCTTACCATGATGCTATGTAATTTCTATTCAGTATAACACAACACCACCAGAGGTCAGTATCTGCGACCTGCTGACTGTACAGTAGTGAATCTATTCTATTCAGATGGACGTGTTTCTCTACTCAACACATTTAATCTCTCACACAAGTAGCTTCCTCACCATTTCTCCTCCATTAGACATAACATGACTATTTATTTGTAATGGTAACAGTGATTTGCTTAAAAGGTTTATAATGTTTGAAAATCTCCCACTGACCTGACGAGTTAAAAGCCATTCAAACTCAAACCACCAACAATTTTGTATTTGGATTTGCATGAAGAATTTAACATTCAAAATGAAACTTTGCAGATTTAATAACGTGTAAAAACCTAAAATATAAATTATTATATTTTTTATAATTGTGAGTCGAATCATCACAACGTGAGTCATTATTACTTATATAGAGTTATTTACATGATTCTAAAGACTTTTTGTACTTTTAAGTGATGCTAAAATACTGTTTTTTAGTTGCGTATTTGTAGTAATAATTCAGCTTTGCTGGTAATAGAGATGCATTGATCCTATATTAATTTATTTGTCAAGTTTCTTATCTGACACAACACTTTAAATATGATTTATAATTTAACACTGATAATATGTGATATTAGCAGAATAAACCAGGCACTTCAGCTCAATCACAGCAATGGAGGATTATTATGATATTTTGGAATATCCGATGAAAGTAAGTTCTTTGGTCTTCTACTTCCTGACCTTGATCCTCGGTGTTCCTGGAAACACATTTGTTGTGTATGTTGCTGGATTGAAGATGAAGAGGACCGTTAATACAGTTGGGTTTCTCAATCTAGCGATTGTCGACCTCTTGTGTTGTCTCTCCACTCTTTTCTATGCAACTAGAAGTGTTGTGGATGATCACTGGCTGTATAAATCCATCATGTGCAAGATTCTCCCCTTCATTATGCTCATCACCATGTTTGCCAGTGTTTTCACCTTGACCTTGATTAGTCTGGATCGGTTTACTCAGGTGATCACACCAGTTTGGGCTCAAAATCATCGCAGTCTGTTAATTGCACGACTGTCCTGTGTAGCGGCCTGGGTTCTGGCTTCAATTTTTAGTCTGCCTTTCATGATGTTAAGAGACACTTACACCGTATATAACAGAACACTCTGCCTGCATTATCAACCTGATGAAGAGCAGAATAAAATGTATGGAAGGTTAAGCATCATCAGATTTGTGTTTGGCTTTTTGGTTCATCTCATATGCATCACAACATGCTATGGATTCATCGCACGTAAGTTAGGCAGGAGTCATTTTCACTCTGGACGAGCGTTTCGCATCATGTTTCTGTAATCGTGGCCTTTTTTCTTTGCCGGCTGCCGTATCACACAGTGGACTTGATAATAATGTACGGAGAGAAATCAAGTTATTGGATAGCTTTGTCAGTGAATCCGTTGACCATCTCTTTGGCGTATTTCAACAGCTGTCTGAACCCCATTCTGTATGTTTTCATGGGGCAGGATTTTAAGAGCAATGTTAAACTTTCTCTAAGACGTGTGTTTGAAAGAGTTTTCTCTGAGTAGAGATTGTTCATAATTAGTGCAAATAGTTTTCTCATCCAGTAGTTCAATTGTGATAATCTTTAAGAACTTGCTGTTGTATTTGTGCTTATTTGGGCTGGTTAGTAAAGTTTGCAATCACTATGGCACATCTGGTAAGAATGCAAGTACTCAGATGTTTCTTCTTTAACATTTATTCTCCATTGTAGATGGGAGTACACAAGGGTGTGTGTGTGGTTCTTAAAGTATACATACAAGAATTGTAAATAAGAGAATTAATTATTACAATAAACATTCACAACCATATTAAGTCACTGTATAATATTAGTCACTGTATAATTACAATAATCAACATTATATACAGCCTTGCTCCGAGCGGGGCTCGAACCCGCGGACGTAACGTCATTAGCGCGATTCCGGCTGCCTTTTGTAAACAACATGACGATGCAATTTAGAACGTGATTCTGACGGTATTTATCCGCAAATAAACATATAATCCACATCACGCTTCTAATAAACGTGTAAGCAGTTGTCCAAAACACTCTATCACATTACTCACACAGGAAAACATGGCGATTGCTGGGATCGCGATCGTGGTACTCAAGCCTACGGTACTGCCGTTAACCTGCAGTCCGTGACTATCTTTAACAGCAACAATATACAGCATATTAACAATAAAGATAAGAACATTTGAACTTACTTTTAGCTGCACGCACAAACTGGAAATAAACTTTGTGGAGAACACTCATTTGGCTCCGCACTGAACTCTGCTGCCACGCACTTCTTTTTACTGTCTAGCGGAAATACTCCCACATTAAGCTTAAGCTTTACTGATTCGTATTTTGAGCTGTCAATCAAAGAAATCCACCAATGACTTTCACTGTCCGTTATTAGTTTTCATCCTTCAAAACACTTGCAATTCAGATATAATGCTTTAAAAGCAAAAGCCAAAAAAAAAAAAAAAAGTAGACACAGACACATTTGCTGAAAGTCGCCCAACTCTAAAATGACTCTAAAACATTAACATTATACTTTTGTGCGAAACTATATTAAAACAAAGTCTTCTGAAAAGCACTATATGAAGAGAAGTTCAAAGAAAAAAATCTCAGGATGGATGCGCACTTGTTTCTTTGACACACAAGTATAGGTTTTTACACTTTTAATGAACATGTAGGGGTAAGTGTATTGTATCTCAGGTCCTGCAACTGCTCAGCATTTCTTTTCAATTCTTTAACTTAAATTACCATTTTACTGCCACTATTCCATTCATTTTAATCACCATGTTTGCTAGTGTTTTCTCCTTCAGCTTGATTAATTTGGATCAGTTTACTCATGTGATCACACCGGTTTGGGCTTAAAATCATGGGCTTGAGAAAATTGTCTTTTAATTTAAACAAAAACAATATTCAGTATGATATTTGGCCTCTATGGGATACTTGATTTTGATTGGCCAGTGCTGTCATCATATGGTCAAATTATTTCAAACTCCATATAAATTACGACATTTTGGATTCAGACCTTTGTATTTGACCAAACTGTAAGTAGTTTGAGTCACTGTTTTTGACACGAGACTTCAAAAGAACAGAAGCAAAAATAAGCAGGCTCCGTTTAGGATGCGTGTTTTGCTGACTATTTTTCAGAAGAAAAACCTTCCTGCAGAGCATATCATCTCAAAAAGATATTATTACTAAATATTAGAGAAGTATGTTTTAAGTTAGAATTACTATTGTTTTATGAGCATTAAACAGTCAAATTGTCTTTTAAACAAAAACTTTATTCAATATGATATTTGGCCTTTGTGGGATACTTGATTTTGATTGGCCAGTGCTGTCAACATGTGGATCTAATTATTTCATGTCTCTGGTGTCACTCCACACAGCATCTTCTCACATAATAATATAAACCCACATCAACATTTTGAGAAACTTCATTCATTTTTAAGTAGTTTTGTGTCCTGATGGCCTTTTTGTTTTTTATTTAGTGAAAATATTGACAGTACAATGTTCCCAATTTTTGCAAACAATAGACAAAGTACTCTACAATTAGGGCTCCAGAAATGGATGTTTTGACTTCATACACCATAAGTTAATGTTCATAGTGAAGGATAAATAGAATGGAGATTTAAATATTTTTTTTTTCTTTATATACTGCTTCTGTTAACTTACAGTTAACAGAAGCATTCATTTTTAACTTTCAGTTTAACTGTAGGTAACCCTAATAAACTAATTTAATGTTATTATTAATTAATTAATTACTTTTTTCTTTAAATATAAATATCTCACTATGACAGACTTTTGACATTACGAGTAAATGCATGGAAAGTGGGATGAAACGGTTCTTTTGTTGAGTCACTATTTTCACATTCCTGTTTATTTTAAACGGTCCTGCAGTGTACTAAAATGAGCTGCATTACTATTTCAATTAATATCATCTCATAAATGCATAATATTCATTTAAAATCAGCAAAATGTTGTTGAAAATGTTTTTGGCATGTCACACCACAGCATATTACAACTTCCCAAAAAGCATTAAACGATCCAAAAATAGTTCTCATCAGCTTTGAACGTAATCATATTAGGGATGTAACGATATGAAAATTTCCTATCACGATTATAGTGACCAAAATGATCACGGTTATTAGTATTATCACGGTATTGTTAAAATGTGCTGGAAGTGTTCGAAAAGTACTAATACGTAACATACTTCACCAAGTTTTACATTTAAAAATCAACAAACAATAAATAAAATGGGATTTTGTTTACCTAATCAGTAAAACAATAACAGTACTAATGATGTCATGATTTTAAATGACAACATGACTGACATATGGCATGTTCAAACATCTAAAGTAAATGATCAAATAAAGCTTTGAAAACGTTTCATAAAAGGCGAACCTCACATTTCAGCCCTTAAAGAAAAGAGTTAAGTCAAAATAATAACTGATTAATAATTGATTGTGTTTTTTATCTGCTCCATAAATCTAGATAACTTATCTGAATTGTTTAAATGTGTAGAATCCACATAAGCTCGTTTTTCATCAACTGGTCAAAATATAGGCTACAGCAAGGGCAGGACAATTTGGTCTGTTTTTTGGCCAGACAAAAACTGCACACAAGCTGAATGTAAATGTAAAAGTCTCTGTAAATCCACTGTGTCACTAGATGGCGCTTATGGAAAAGCTGAATTACAGCTGTTTCCATGAACTTTGTGTATAAAGCAGTATTGCGATCAAGAACACTACTTTAGATGTTACATGGAGTAAAGATGGTAACAAAATGACATCGAATCTTTTCTGAAGACAATCAGAACCTTCAGAGGTACATTCATATAATTAATTAATTAATTCATATATTCATTATATTTCTATAATTCCTGATTTATGTTTCTGCCGGTGGGTGCTCAACCCCCAATTGCGAAGTGAAACGCACGGACTGCAAATACATTAGTTACCAAATACAAACATTTTTTTCTATGAGGGTTGCGCTTCACTAAATAAAATGATTTAATAAATACCTGTTTACAATAAGCACTTAATCGCGCGTGGACAGGACAAAGTTTGAGGGCGCATATGTAATATCTGAGGGAGCGATCTGAGGGAGCAATCATATATTTGGGAGAGCAAGCCCGCTGCGGTCCGAGAGATTCATGCTGGCACCCGCTCGTATTACAATAATGCACTCTTTGCATTTGCAAATAAAATAACGCCAAAGCTGCTTCAAATGAACGATGAATGAGAATTGAGTCGTAAAAGCTGCAATCCATTTCTTATTTCTTACTTTTTTTCCGTGCGTGCTCGATCATTTCCGTGGGGATCGGCGCCTATGCCGTTAGCATAGGCATCCTTTTAAAACATCCCAGCTTTTCCGTCGTCTTTTCACACAAAACGAAACTACTCTGTGTGCCGTGCGCAGATGAGACTCTGTGCTTTATGCTGGACAGTATTTATTTATCATCAGTTGTTCAAATCGTGGTAATCAGATACGGTTTTAATGATAATTAAAATATGAAACGGTAATACTAACCGTGGGGAATTTTATTTATTTGATTTATCGTCAAACCGGTAATCGTTACATCCCTAAATCGTATGTGATTGTTTCACCACAGGGTGCCAGTGCTCTATAGTGGCCTAATCGCGACGCTGCAGTTTGTGAGATCTGATGAATAAGATCATAATGATCCTTTATTTATCTGTATTAAATATGTTAGTCACTATTCCGTGTCTCATTCTGTTATCATTTCACTGTATGTAGTCTAATGCCAAAATATGAATATTCAATAGTCGCACTGTCAGCGTGTTACTATTAAAAAATTATGTAAACCCTAGTGAAAAAAACCCCAGCATATGCTGGTAGGTAGGTTTTGATGCTGGTTTAAGCTGGTCCTTTGCTGGTTTTTGCTGGTCATGTTGCTGGTCATACAGCAGGAATGAAATATGATCAGTAAAAGAAAAATACCATTTGTGTGAGAATGCGGCAAGTTAGTGGGGAAATATATTTATTTATTTATTATTCAGAATGCAAATACCAAAGGGAAATATATTTATAGTAACCTTTCAGCAGGTTGAATATGATTCATGTTAACGCAGAGAATGTGATTAATTGTTTTTTTTTTTAAAGAAATGCTTTAAAATGTAGTAATAATCTGGGTTCTGGTATGCGGTATGACAGAAGTGACCTGTTCTTTTGAACATGTAGAAGGGAAGAGTACGGCCTGATCACCCAAACTTCAAAGTATGTTTTGATAAAGATTATGGAAGTTTGCTTGCAATAATCAATTTATGTTGTCATATATGATTTATTCTTTATTCGTTTATTCATTTAGAATCATTAATCATTTTATCATTTTATTATTCCATTTAATCATTTACAATAATCATTATAATCATTTATATATTCATTTTATTGATTCATTAATTGATTAGTAATTCATATTATATTATAGCTGTTTTTTTTGTATATATTTTTTCCATTGTTGTTTAGTCTTATGACTGTGTGGCTTCAAGGGCTGTTTGTCTTCATGAATAAGAGATACAAGGGAATGTTGATGGAAACTCAAGGTTTATGGGATGTTGTTGTGAACCAGTTTGGTATAACAATGCTTGTTGAATTTGTGTTCTCCAGACGTAGTTTGAGCATTGAGACATACGCAACTAAGACTATTCAATAAACTCTGCTCCTTTTTATCATCATTACTTCGTCTCCTGCTTCTGCTCTTTTCTGGCTTTCATCTGTCAACTTCCTAACTGACAGAAACCTGCTGTTAGTGGGGTTGGGGTAACTACAGCTTGCTGACTAGTTGTTCTGTTACCGGAAAGACTGATATTTTCTGACGGGATCTGGTGTCTGGGGCTGGATCCTAATTGTCTGGCGTGGGGACCTGATCTAACACATGAGAAACCATCTGTATGTAGGTGTGCTGAACACTAACCGGAAACTAAATTTACATTTATGAATGGCTGTAAACAATTGTGAATGTAAATACAATGTGAACAATGTTGACTTGCATTTGTTTGACTTCATTTCTATTTATTTATTTAATTTATGGTTAAATTGCTGTTTGTAGTCCGACATTAATATTTTTAAAATGTATGAATTCCAATGTGTAACGGAAGTCTTAACCAGCTTTACATAGAGTTGGTCATGATATTTCACAACTCAACTCAACTCGTTTGAAATGTTGGTGAAAGCTGATGAAGTGATAAAATTGAAGAAGTGGTATAAAGTCTTGAACATTAGGGAAGAAAACATTTACCAGGATAATTGTGAATTGAATCATCACAACGTGAGTCATAATTACTTGTATAGAATTATTTATATACTTTTAAAGCATGCAAAAATAGCATTGTTTGGTTGCATATTTGTAATTATAATTCATCTTTGCCAATAATAGAAATGCATTGATCAAATACTCATTTATTCATCAAGATTTTTGACACAACACTTTACATATAACTAATAATTTTACACTGACAGTATGTGATATTAGCAGGATAAACCAGGCACTTCAGCTCAATCACAACAATGGAGGATTATTATGATATTTTGGAATATCCAATGTGGCTGATTTCTCTGGTCTTCTACTTCCTGACCTTGACCCTCGGTGTTCCTGGAAACACATTTGTTGTGTATGTTGCTGGATTTAAGATGAAGAGGACCGTTAATACAGTTGGGTTTCTCAATCTAGCGATTGCCGACCTCTTGTGTTGCCTCTCCACTCTTTTCTACGCATCTACGAGCATTGTGGATAGACACTAGCCGTATGGATCCTTCATGTGCAAGATTCTCCCCTTCATAATGTTCATCACCATGTTTGCCAGTGTTTTCACCTTGAGCTTGGTTAGTCTGGATCGGTTTACGCAGGTGATCACACCGGTTTGGGCTCAAAATCATCGCAGTCTGTTAATTGCACGACTGTCCTGTGTAGCGGCCTGGGTTCTGGCTTCAATTCTTAGTCTGCCTGACATGATGGTAAGAAACACTTACACAGTAAATGACACAACATACTGCCCGTATCATCTACCTGATGAAGACAGTTTTAAAATGTATGGAAGGTTAAGTGTCATCAGATTTGTGTTTTGCTTTTTGGTTCCTCTCATATGCATCACAACATGCTATGGATTCATCGCACGCAAGTTAGGCAGGAGTCATTTTCACTCTGGACGAGCGTTTCGCGTCATGTTGGCTGTAATCGTGGCCTTTTTTCTGTGCTGGTTGCCGTATCACACAGTGAATTTGATAATAATATACGGAGAGGAATCAAGTTCTTGGACAGCTTTGGCAGTGAATCCGTTGACCATCTCTTTGGCGTATTTCAACAGCTGTCTGAACCCCATTCTGTATGTTTTCATGGGGCAGGATTTTAAGAGCAATGTTAAACTTTCTCTAAGACGTGTTTTTGAAAGAGTTTTCTCTGATGAAGGAACACAGATGTCACAAACCACCCAGTCACTGCAAATGCAGTCAGTGTAGTGAAGATATCAACTCATTCATTTAAAGTTTAAGTAATTTTTCTATGCCAAACAATGCTGTTTCAAACAAGATTTGTTCCACTTGCTTTTAATATTTTGTTAGCTAATGCAATTCATTTGACTAATTTGATTTAATTTTTTGTATTATCCTCAGAGTAATTTTCTAGACCAAATACTCGTGTGAAGTATCTTGACATTTAAAAAACCTGAAGATATGCAAAATGTCTTTCAATAGGAAGTGTCCACTCTGGATTCTTTTTTGTCTGGAAGTTATAAAATGCATTAAGTGCATCTAAAATGATCTGTTCTAAAATGGCTGCAATAAAATGTAGATATATATATTTTTTTATGCTACAGTGAGATTCCTGATTAACAATGCTCATGTAACGTGGAGAGGGAGGCGAGAGACGAGCGGATCCAAATGCAAACTTTTATTGAAGGGATGTGACATAGGCATGGTCAGGCAGGCAGGGTCAATCAATGGCAGACAGGTGTGTAGACGGAGAGACAAGAGTAATCCGTAACGGGCGAGGGTCAATACAGCGGCGAACGTTATCCTTACGAGGGCTAGGCAAGAGAGTGGTCAAACAGGCGAGAGATCAAAACGAGACAACGACAGGAAAACTAGACATAGGGAAACTCGGGGAAACGCTTTGTATGAATGCTACGCAAAACAATACTCGGCCAGGAGTGACAGGAAGACCGGGGTATTTATACAGTCCGTGATTGGTGCAAATAGTAAGAGCAGTGGCTGATGGGAAGTGTAGTCCGGGGTGTAGTGTGGCAGTCCGTGCGTGACAAAACGCGAGAGCGACGTCTGGTGGTGAGCGGTCCGCAGCTCACCGACCAGATCATAACATAGCCCCCCCCCAAAGAGCGGCTTCCAGACGCTCCAAACAAACCACAGTCCAAGGGAGCGGTGGGGCGGGGGTTAGACAGAGCAAGGGCCGGAGGGCCAGATCCCTGCGGAGGCCCCGGTGATTGAGGCAGGACCGGCAGGGCAGGAGACCTCCAGGGCGGAGCCGGAGGCGGAGTAGGCAGTGCAAGAACCCTCCAGGGCGGAGCCGGAGGCGGAACAGGCGGCGCTAGAGCCCTCCAGGGCGGAGCCGGAGGCAGAGCAGGTGGCGCTAGAGCCCTCCAGGGCGGAGCCGGAGGCAGAGCAGGTGGCGCTAGAGCCCTCCAGGGCGGTGCCGGAGGCGGAACAGCCCTCCCAGGCAGAACAGGAGGCGGAGCAGGAGGCACAGCAGCCCTCTGGGGCGGAGTGGGAGGCGCAGCAGCCCTGCGGGGCAGAACAGGAATCCGCATCACGCTCTGGGACCTGGAGAGAGCAGGGACAGAGGAGGCAGACAGAATAGAGGGAGAAGGCGCAGCAGCCCTCCGGGGCGGAGCAGGAGGAGCAGCGGCCCTCCGGGGCGGAGCAGGAGGCGGAGCGGCCCTCCGGGGCGGAGCAGGAGGCGGAGCGGCCCTCCGGGGCGGAGCAGGAGGCTGCGTCATGGTCTGGGACCTGGGGAAAGCAGGGACAGAGGATGCAAATAGGAAAAAGGGAGAAGCAGAGAGTTTAGAGGTTAACGCCCCCTCCATAAGAGGTTCTACGGCAGGCGCCGACACCTCTGGAGGCATTGGCGCAGCTTCTCCGACGGGGAAGGCCTCTGGAGCAGGCTTGTGATCAGACGAGAGCTCTGGTGCAGGCTTGTGATCAGACGAGAGCTCTGGTGCAGGCTTGTGATCAGACGAGAGCTCTGGTGCAGGCTTGTGATCAGACGAGAGCTCTGGAGCACAGTGTGTAGCCCACACACACCACATGGCCACTGCCATTAAGGGAAGAGCAGCAGCGATAACATCACTTGGCTTGTGAAGATCTGCTGTGACGTGACTTGACTCAGGAACAACATGGCTTGACTCGTGGAGCACCGCTGTGACTGGGCTTGACTCTGGGGTAGCCGCCGTGGCATTGAGCGCCATTTTAGCTGCCCATACCGTCACTAGAGGAGTGTCCAGCACGTGGACCATCATAACCACAGGTGGCGTCCAGATGGCGGCCATATTGTGGAGTGGTCTGGAGACGGCGGCCATCTTGTGCTGTTGCTTGGAGACGGCGGCCATCTTGTGCTGTTGCTTGGAGACGGCGGCCATCTTGTGCTGTTGCTTGGAGACGGCGGCCATCTTTGCGACAGGCTCTGGCGTGGCGGCCATCTTTGCGACAGGCTCTGGCGTGGCGGCCATCTTTGCGACAGGCTCTGGCGTGGCGGCCATCTTTGCGACAGCTGTAATTCGACTTGACATAGTAACAACAGTTCTGACTTGACTTGATACAGGAAATACAGTTTTAACTTGACTTGCCTTAGACACTTGACTTGACTCAGGAAACACCGACTCAACTTGACTGAACTCAGGAAACACAGCTGCAGCGTGACTTGGCTCTGGTATGGCAGCTGTGACGTGACGGAGCTCTGTTTTCGCCGCCATCTTGTGAGCGGGCTCCGCCGTCGCCGCCATTGTGTGAACGGGCACCGTTGTTGTCGCCCTTGCTCGAGCGCGCTCCGACACGGCCACCATTTCACGAGCGATCCAGGCGGCTAACGTGTTTGTGGCATCGCGCTCCGGCGCGGCCGCCATTCTGTGAGCGGGGTGCACGGCCGCCGTTACCGCGTTGTCGCGTTCTCCGTCCGCGACCCCCACAGTAAACGACGAGCCCTCACACAAAAGAGCAAAGTCCAAAAACACGGCCAGAGACGAACGCGGACCCTCGCGTCTCAGTCTCGCTTTTAACAGTTCATTTAAACCATCACAAAATATTTCAATGAGAATGCAATCCGGGAGGTCAGAATGATTTGCAATGGCTAGAAATTCAATGATGTGCTGTTCAAGTGTACGTGGTCCTTGTTTAAGTCCGAATAAAATCCTGTTAGTGTCCATACCTGATGAATGTCTGGGTGAAAAGCTGCTGGATCCTTTTGGGGCCGAGTATTCTGTAACGTGGAGAGGGAGGCGAGAGACGAGCGGATCCAAATGCAAACTTTTATTGAAGGGATGTGACATAGGCATGGTCAGGCAGGCAGGGTCAATCAATGGCAGACAGGTGTGTAGATGGAGAGACAAGAGTAATCCGTAACGGGCGAGGGTCAATACAGCGGCGAACGTTATCCTTACGAGGGCTAGGCAAGAGAGTGGTCAAACAGGCGAGAGATCAAAACGAGACAACGACAGGAAAACTAGACATAGGGAAACTCGGGGAAACGCTTTGTATGAATGCTACGCAAAACAATACTCGGCCAGGAGTGACAGGAAGACCGGGGTATTTATACAGTCCGTGATTGGTGCAAATAGTAAGAGCAGTGGCTGATGGGAAGTGTAGTCCGGGGTGTAGTGTGGCAGTCCGTGCGTGACAAAACGCGAGAGCGACGTCTGGTGGTGAGCGGTCCGCAGCTCACCGACCAGATCATAACAGCTCATTTTTTTTTTTTAGATTTTCTTTTATGTATTCTGTTTTAAATGCTAAGGTCTGTATATACAGTAGACTACAGATACTGCTAAGAATAGCTACTGATGCTATACTATTACTGTATGTGTGTGTGCGCGGCGTCAATCCAGCTTTTAATATTTTACTGTTTATGACAATTGTGTTCAGTCATTGATCATTGTCAAATGTTTTATTTTCCTACATAGCCTTTCAAATGTCTCTCATATCAAGCCACATTCTCTCTTCTCACATAATAAAACTATTTAAACCCAAATCATATTTCATGTCATTTCATTTGGTTTTTTTTTTTTTAAGTTGGTTGCTTTGTATTGGGGTCCTGGTCACCCTTTTGGTATTTATTTTGTGAACGACAAATGACATTTTGCTTTCAGACCTTTGATTTTGACCAAACTGTAAGTAGTTTGAGTCACTGTTTTTGACACTAGACTCGCAAAGAACAGAAGCAAAAATAATCAGTGACTGTTTAAGATGTGAGTTTTGCTGACTGTTTTTCAGAAGAAAAACCTTAACTCACTCATCTCCACTTTAAACATGTTTCTCTTTTTAATATGTGACAGGGTGAGTGTATGTTTTAATTTAGAATTACTGATTCATGATTATTTAGCATTCAAATGATCTTTTAATTTGGAAAAATGTTATTTTACAAGGCCCTTCCCACTATTCTGGGCCGAGTATTGCAACGCGTTTAGCACTCACCTAGTGTTAGCGTCTTTACAGAGCCTCTTCCTAGTTTGCCAAGCCTAGTTATTTCTTGTTTTCCTAGTTTTTGTCATTCGAGTCTTGTATTTTAGTTTGGTTACATTGTCTTGTCTCGTCAGCAGCCTGCCCTGGATTTATCATCTGTCGTGGATTTAACCCTTTGTCTTGTGGTTTCGGACTCTGTTTGTTCCTCGTATGAACTCTCAAATTTATTGGATTACACATTTGCCTTTCCCCCTGGATTACGTTCGCCGTTGATCGACCCTCGGTTGTTTTACGGATTACTCTTGTGTCTTGCCCTCATATATAGGTGCATCTCATTAAATTAGAATGTCGAGAAAAAGTTCATTCATTTCAATAATTCAACTCAAATTGTGAAACTTGTGTATTAAATAAATTCAATGCACACACACTGAAGTAGTTCAGGTCTTTAGTTATTTTAATTGTGGCGATTTTTGGCTCACATTTAACAAAAACCCATCAATTCACTATCTCAACAAATAAGAATACTTCATAAGACCAATAAAAAACATTTTTAGTGAATTGTTGGCCATTTACTGTATATGTACTCAAAACTCAATACTTGGTAGGGGCTCCTTTTGCTTTAATTACTGCCTCAATTCGGCGTGCCATGGAGGTGATCAGTCTGTGGCACTGCTGAGGTGGTATAGAAGCCCAGGTTTCTTTGACAGTGGCCTTCAGCTCATCTGCATTTTTTGGTCTCTTGTTTCTAATTTTCCTCTTGTCAATACCCCATAGATTCTCTATGGGGTTCAGGTCTGGTGAGTTTGCTGGTCAGTCAAGCACACCAACACCATGGTCATTTAACCAACTTTTGGTGCTTTTGTCAGTGTGGGCAGGTGCCAAATCCTGCTGGAAAATGAAATCAACATCTCTAAAAAGCTGGTCAGCAGAAGGAAGCATGAAGTAGAGCTGTAATCGGGCCTTAAAAGTTAGGCCCGACAGTGCCCAAGCCCGACAGAACTCGGCCCGAGCTCGACAAGTACATTTTGATTGACAGCTTTTTAAAAGCCCAAACCCGTTTATAGCCCGACATTATTCAAATGTGCGCAAGCACACAGCTCTTTTGCCTTTTGTCAAGAATGAGTCATTTATACATGTTTTGACATAATTTATTAATGACTAACGTAGGCTATAGACCACTTGGAAGTTGGAACAAATAAATATAATAAGTCCTCTGTAACATCGTAACATCTTAGCACTCTAAACAGGCGTACACTTAGCCTATAAATAGGCCAACGCGCCAATAAAAAAGACTCTTTCTTAAATTAAATTAAGTTCTAAATTAAGATGGGTTTTTGGCAGTAACAAAATTAAGAATTTTCTGCGCGGTCCTGCGATCACTGATGGTGCGTCCAGCAGCACTGAACACACTTTTATAGGGCTGCACGATTTGGAGAAAAAATCTAATTGCGATTTTTTTTTTTTTTTTTTTTTTCCTGATCAAAATTGCGATTTGCGATTTAAAATGCGATTTACTACTATTTCATAAAAGAGCTACAGGTTTGATGTGGTGGTTCTAACAGCACCAAAGAAAGACCAAGCATAATCACAAAGTATGATACACTGTGCTATTGTTTATTTAAAACCTCTTATTGTTGCCATTTTTTTTTACATAAAGTTGTCAGTTGTTATGACAAATTAAGAAAATAACTACAGTATCTTAAATAAAATTAAATTAACAATTAAATATAAAATCTTAAACTTTTAAGAATCCAAACACACTGTAAGCCAGGTAACCTGTAGCCAGGTAACTTGCTATAGCGTCTTTTTTTTACGACACCTTTTCTGATAGTGGCAGCTGATGTCCGCAAACTGTCAAACACGGTGCATCCCTTTGCTTTATTTATTATAGTTTATTCGATGTACCACCAAATGTTTCATTAGATTTGACGTGTTTCCCCCTTTACACGCAACTGTTGTAAAACATTTGCTGCATGTTGCGGTGTCTGAATAATTTCTCGTGAAATATAGCCACACTTTAGAATGTTTAGTTTTTGGCATTTTAAGTTAGATGCATGTAATGTAGCTAGCTAAGCTAACGGCAAACCACCTGCTGCAGTCAGAGCAAGTGTAACGATAGTTGCAGCATTCAAGCGCTTCTCGGATGGTCTCATTTCCAGACGATTTGTGCTTTTAATTCGAAATGTGAAAATGGACAGTAACTACAAAGATGTCTTGGATTTGTATCATCAAAGCTTTCCGACATTCACGTGAGTTTTCTCATTCAGGAAATACATTTTCAGATCATTCTGACACCCCATGAATGCAGTATTTAAATTTAACTAGCGATCATGCATGTTTATGAATCAATGCTTCTACATCCGTGTCATAGCACCAGAAGAAAAATTGTGACAATCGACAGTTCAGGCATTTAAGTGGCACCGAAATTCGCATTCTGATTCGTTCCGGTACATACCGGTCATATGGGTACCGGTGCCGTATTGGCACCGGGTTCGGTACCCAACCCTAGTGCTGATACAGGTTGTGTTGCCTCGCGAGGTCGACACAGACGTTCGGCACGTTTTACAAAGTACTTGCCTTTGAAGTACATCAGAACGTCGAAATCCAAAATAATTCCAAACATATTAGGTGCTTTTTCGTTTAGGTACCAAGTCGTCTGGGGGACTTTGCTCTTCTGCAGACACACTTTGTTGGGAAGTTGAGCCGCAGCTCTCGCTCATCTTTTCCAAATGTCGTTAACGTTATTTGCACGTTCAGTCAGTACATGCAGTGTTAAAATGCCCCCTACTAAACTCTGCATCAAACATAATATACGCATGAAGTCGTAGTATGCACATGAAGCGAACTGTCAAAAACTACGTATATGCTTGTTAACATATTTGATAGTCCATCGAAATAATCACAGCTCTTGCGATTTGAAAATCGCACCCTTTCAAATCGTGATTTCGGTTTAAAAAGATTAATCGTGCAGGCCTACCCTTTTACGGGATGCATAGTACTGATCTGGCTAATTGTGCCAAAACGTAATCACCAGAGGCAAGCCTCCGTTTCACCTCCTCAGCATCCATTTTCGCATCTTTCTCGCGCTTATCGAAATGCATCACATGATCGCTAATTTACCGGGCAAGCCGGAGCGCAAGCCCAAGCCCGGCCCGAGCTTGTGTAAAATTATATAAATTAAGCCCGAGCCGACCGAACCCGTCGGGTTTCATCGGGTTCGGGCAAAGATCTTCAGCTCTAGCATGAAGTGCTCTAAAATGTCTTGGTAAACAGGTGCAGTGACTTTGGTTTTCAAAAAACCCAGTGGACCAACACCAGCAGATGACATTGCATCCCAAATCATCACAGACTGTGGAAACTTAACACTGGACTTCAGGCAACTTGGGCTATGAGCTTCTCCACCCTTCCTCCAGACTCTAGGACCTTGGTTTTCAAATAAAATACAAAACTTGTCTCATCTGAAAAGAGGACTTTGGACCACTGGACAACAGTCCATTTCTTCTTCTCCTTAGCCCAGGCTTAGCCCACTTCTGACGTTGTCTGTGGTTCAGGAGTGGCTTAACAAGAGGAATACGCCAACTGTAGCCAAATTCCTTGACATGTCTGTGTGTGGTGGCTCTTGATGCCTTGACCCCAGCCTCAGTCCATTCCTTGTGAAGTTCACTCAAATTCTTGAATGGATTTTGCTTGACAAGCCTCTCAAGGCTGCGGTTCTCTCGGTTGGTTGTGCGTATTTTTCTTCCGCACTTTTTCCTTCCACTCAACTTTCTGTTAACATGCTTGGATACAGCACTCTGTGAACAGCCAGATTCTTTGGCAATGAATGTTTGTGGCTTACCTTCCTTGTGAAGAGTGTGAATGATTGTCTTCTGGACAACTGTCAGATCAGCAGTCTTCCCCATGATTGTGTAGCCTAGTTGTTAGATTGCTGTCTCCATGCCTACACAAATAAGATCCAGCCCCGGATGCCAGATCCCGTCAGAAAATATCAGTTTGTCCAGTATCAGAACAACTCGTCAACAGAGAGGTCTAATACCTTCTACAAGAGTAGAAGGAGATGAAGTAATGATGATAAAAAGGAGCAGAGTTTATTTAATAGTCTTAGCGTATGTTTCAATCCTCAGACTACGTCTGGAGAACACGAATCCAACAAGCATTGTTATACCAAACTGCTTCACAACAACATCCCATAAACCTTGAGTTTCCATCAACATTCCCTTGTATCTTTTATTCATGAAAACAAACAACCCTTGAAGCTACACGGTCATAAGACTAAACAACAATGGAAAAAATATATAAAAAACAACTATACATAATATAAATTACTAATCAATTAATGAATCAATAAAATGAATGTATAAATGACTATAATGATTATTATAAATGATTATATGATTAAATGGAATAATTAAATGATTAATGATTATAAACAAATAAATGAATGAAGAATAAATGAAGAATATATAAAGAAACCAAAACACAACACAAATGTATGGTTGCTCTGAGGTAAAACACACACAGTTTGCATTTGAGGATCGTCCGATCCTTCATAGTGAACCAAACTGAGAGACCATTTTGAAGGCTCGGGAAACCTTTGTTTGGAATATGGTGATATGCCAATCAACTAATGAACTCAAAACACCTTTGAGTTCATTAGCTGATTGGTATGTCACCATATTCTAATTTGTTGAGATTTCCATGACATTCTAATTTATTGAGATGCACCTGTACTTGTTTGCCATTGTCTGAACCTGCCTGTTTATGACCATGTCTCTGTGTGTTACAATAAAGCTTTGCATTTGGATCCACCAGCTTCCCGTCTCCCTCGCTCCATAACAACTATATAGGAAATCTCAACTAACTGATAATTTGTCATCATCAAATGTAAACTATCCTTGTCCAGCTCTACTATACTATAAATACATTATTAATATAAATACATAAATTTAATTACATTACAAACAAACAATAATACATTATATTAACATTATAAATTGCTGTAAACAACTGTGTATAAGTGCAACATTTATTTACTTTTTAAATTGCTATTTTTAAGCTGACATCAGTATTTTTCAATTTATGATTTTCCTTGTGTGAAAAATCTTAGCCAGCTTTATTTAGAGTTGGTCATGATGTTTCACAGTGTCACGAACTGAGAGACGTGAAGACGTACGGGTTCATGTGCAAACTGTTTATTAGATACAACGAGCTAAACAGACAGGCTTAAGGGTAGTTACCGGCAGACAGGAATGGAGGAGGCAGAGCAAAAGAGTAGTCAAAGTCCGTGCGGTGGTCGGGCGAGGAGAAAACAGAGTCCGAGGGGCAAGGCAAAGTCAAACTCCAAACACGAGCAAAGATCGACAACGATAAATCCAGAAGATGAAAACAGGGCACGAGAACACCAATGAACACGCTAGGTTGACGGCTATACATTGAAACAATGATCCGTACCCAACAATCAAACACAAGAAGGCTTTATACACTGAAAACTAGGTCAGAGGGTGGAGACTTGTAATAAAACACCATGATAACTGACGAGCGGGGCGGAGACATGAGTTCATGGGGATAAGTCCGGACCTGAAAACAGAAGTAAATACACAGGAGTTCAGAGTTCAGAGTTAGCTGGGCGCTGGAGTGCCCTCCAGTGGTCTGGGCTGGCACATCCAGCTGATCGTTACACACAGCTTAACCATGTTTGAAATGTTGGTGATCCTAATGAAGTGATAAAGTTGAAGAAGTGGTATAACGTCTTGAACGTTAGAGAAGAAAACATTTATGAGGATAATTGTGAATCGGATCATCGCAACATGAGTCATGGTTGCTTAGAGTTATTTATATGATTTTAAAGACTATTTGTACAGTTAAGCAATGCTAAAATAGTATTTATTTAGTTGCGTATTTGCAATAACACAACACTTTAAATATGATTTATAATTTTACACTGACAATATGTGATATTAGCAGGATAAACCAGGCACTTCAGCTCAGTCACAGCAATGGAGGATTATTATGATATTTTGGAATATCCAATGAGGGTGATTTCTCTGGTCTTCTACTACCTGACCTTGATCCTCTGTGTTCCTGAAAACACATTTGTTTTATATGTTGCTGGACTGAAGATGAAGAGGACCGTTAATACAGTTAGGTTTCTCAGTCTAGAGATTGCTGATCTCTTGTGTTGCCTCTCCACTCTTTACTATGTGACCGAGAGTGCTTTGGATGATCACTGGCTGTGTTCTGGCTTCAATTCTTAGTCTGCCTTTCATGATGTTAAGAGACACTTACACAGTAAATAACCAAACATACTGCCTGCATTATCAACCTGATGAAGACAGTTATAAAATGTATGGAAGGTTGTGCATCATCAGATTTGTGTTTGGCTTTTTGGTTCCTCTCATATGCATCACAACATGCTATGGATTCATTGCACGCAAGGCAGGAGTCGTTTTCACTCTGGACGAGCGTTTCGCATCATGTTGGCTGTAATCGTGGTCTTTTTTTCTGTGCTGGTTGCCGCATCACACAGTGAATTTGATAATATTGTATGGAGAAGAATCAAGTTCTTGGGCAGCTTTGGCAGTGAATCTGTTGACCATCTCTTTGGGATATTTCAACAGCTGTCTGAACCCCATTCTGTATGTTTTCATGGGTCAGGATTTTAAGAGCAATGTTAAACTTTCTCTAAGACGTGTATTTGAAAGAGTTTTCTCTGAGGAGGGAACACAAATGTTTCAAACCACCAATCACTGCAAATGCAGTCAGTGTAGTGAAGATATCAGCTCATTTATTCAGAGTTTTCTGATCGATTTGTTACTTTTAATGTTTTTTTTCTTCCTCTATTTTCGTATATTTTTAGTGATTTGTGATGAACTGCTGCAAACATTGAAAACCATCATAATGGAATGCTTTTTTTTTTTTTTTTTTAATATCAGCTTAGAAAAAGTTTGTAATATTTCAGTAATAACGGCATGTGTGGTATGTTTGGTATGTTTCTACACTGAAGTCTTGAAGAATAAATGTACATAATTTTTTAAAATTGCATTTCTGAATAAAACTAAATGTATATGAACTCATTTCTACTTATTTTACTTATGCATTATCCATATCCAGTGTTATGGACTTAACTTAAAAGCAAAGTTTATTATGTCTAAACAGTGTTTTACATATTAAATGCAAAAATATTAGAGTTTATATGTATAATTATTGCAATGTTCATTAAACATTCCTTTCATTCATTCATTCAATTTATTTATTTATTTATTTTTTAATATTTGAGTAGAGATCGTTCATAATTTGTATGAATAGTTTTCTCACCAAGTAGTTTCATTGTGCTAACTTCAGTTTTCTCTAAGACAAATGATTTTAATGCTAAACACCTATAAAAACACCTTTGTTTCTTCATTGAAACAAAGTCTTGTGAAAAGCACTATATAAACACAACTGACTTGCAACTGGTTATCTACATTCCTATTTATTTATATATTGATTTGCTATTTCTCATATATAATATATCTATTTACATGTGGGTATTTGGCATATTAAGACTCGGTTTCTTTGTCAGGAAGTTGAAATTCATTAAGTGCATCTAAAATAATCTGTTATAAAATATCTGCAATAAAACATATGATATTGTTTTACGTTAGTCAGATTCCTGATTGACAATCAGTGTTGGGGAAAGTTACTTTTGAAAGTAATGCATTACAATTTTGCGTTACTCCCTGAAATAACTAATTACGTTACTTAGTTACTTTTTATGGAAAGTAATGTGTTACGTTACTTTTGCGTTACTTTTTAAATCTGGGCAGGGCTTGCTTCATTGTTTTTAATATAAAACAATTCTAATGTAAAAGCCCTTTAACACCAAAAGTGAAATGAATTCACCCCAGGCTGTAAAGTACATTTATGCAGGAGATCACTCTTCAGCTATAAAAAATGAAGCACAAATGTTAGTTTATCTAAAGTAATTTTTGCCTGTTAGTATGGCTGCATTGCATCATCGAAGGTCAGCAGCAAAGACACTGGTTAATAAAATGGGATTTAATTCATAAAGGATATTTATTTTATTTAACATATTTAATTATTGCAGGGTTGAGTCATATTCTGAGTTTGCATTTCACTGGTTTTATTAATTTTGAGGAATACTGAATCTGGTTTTGTGAGTGAGATGAATTAATGCATGTTCACATTTAATCTAGAACTACAGTAACATCGTGTTTACTCACCATTTCCTGACAGAAGACTTGTCAATTAATAAATGGGGAAAAAAGTAACTGGTGTTACTTATTCGGAAAAGTAACTCAGGTATGTTCTTAGAAACTCAAAAGTAATGTCAGACCTTTTGGACTGTTTTTCCCCTGGTTTGCCCTTATTTGGCCTTCCTGTTCCGTTTCTTGTTTATTACGTCACTGTTTGATTGTTCACCTGTCTCCCCCTGATTGGTTGTTTGCTTGTATTTAAGTTTGGTTGTTTCCTCTGTTAGATCGTCAGTTCTTGTAAGTCATCCAGTCAGTTTGTACGGTTGCTCCGTTTGTTTACGTTGTGTTGCTGGTTCCCTGCTGTTTCCTGTTCATTTCTGTTTTCCCTGTGGATTATACTAATAAACTCTATGCATTGGACCTCCTGGCTTCTCCTCGTCATTCCCCATACACAACGGCGTGACAAGTAATGCTTTACTTTACAAGTTACATAAAAAAAAGTAATATTATTACGTAACTTGCGTTACTTGTAATGCGTTACCCCCAACACTGAATATAATGCATATTCCATTGCATGTGCAATAAGTTTTGCATACTTAAGAAAACAGGGCTGAATTCTAGAATCGCCCCTGGTGTGAATCTATAATTTTTTTTAAATTGCTAAACAACATAGCGTACCTGTATTTGATGAGCCGTAGGCTCTAGTGTGAAGGCACACAACTAGCTGTCGCTTTCTCTTAGAATCAGAATCACGAGGATTTTGTTGTGAAAAAAGATACAGAGCGAGAGAGTCTTTTATATCATGCAGAATTGACATGCTATATGTGAACAATATTCTTTGTTGTATTTTCCTGTCAAAATAACGGAGGTCCTTCGTAATTCTTCAGCTTCTAAGAACTGCCGGTTTCTCCGGTAGTAGGCGGAACTAATGTGCAAACGGCAATCTCATTGGCTGGCGCTCACCAATGATCGTCCCTGTTTTGATTTTATCAAATCAGTTCGAGTGAACGCAGACAACGTAATTAATATTCATGAGCCCAGCAGATCATTAATCTTTAGTGCATTTTATATTGTTGTTAGTAGTAGAATTCGTAGTAGTTTTATCAGTATTATTGCACCCCCCCCTTTTTATAGATACACTAAATGACAAACAATATCTTAAGCAGCACCACCAGTCCTAAGATCAGTCAACATGACAAATGCATTCGTACATGGTTATTCTAGTAGTTCTAATTACTAAAGTTTAATGCTAAATTATTATAATATCATAATATACTGCTTGACAGCAAAAGTGTATTTTCAGATATTAAAAAAAAAAAAAAAACTAGCAACAACAACAAAAAATGTACTAGCCAATGGCTATTCTATTGCCAAGGTGTCATAGAAGGTTGATATTTACAATATTTTTTTTTAATTTGATAGGTGTCTCTCACATCAACATTAAAATACATTATTGTAGATTAGTGTACAATGTTTTATAATAATAATTTATTCTATTTAGTGTCCATTTCATTCATTTAACATACTTAATATTGGGGACATCCAAGTTACTTGACATATTTGAGCATTTTTCTAAAAAAAAAAAAAAGTAACACAATAGTTACTTTCCCTAGTAATTAGTTACTTTTATAATCATGTAACTCAGTTACTAACTCAGTTTCTATTTGTGAGAAGAAACTAGTAACTCTAACTAATTACTCTTTTACAATAACATGCCCAACAACACTGCTTGTTACACTTCAGATATGCAATTTGTTAAAGGAGAATGCCACTTCCAGAACAAAAAATGACAGATAATGTACTCATTCCCTTGTCATCTAAAAAGATGTTTATGTCTTTCTTATAATTTATTCTATTTAGTGTCCATTTCATTCATTTAACATACTTAATATTGGGGACATCCAAGTTACTTAACATATTTGAGCATTTTTCTAAAAAAAAAAAAAAAAGTAACACAATACTTACTTTTCCTAGTAATTAGTTAGGGCCCGAGCACCGGTGGTGTGAGGACCCTACTGGAATTGCTCAGTTTATTCTTCTTCTTCTTCTCCAAAATGAATCGCATTTTTGAGGGCCTAAACATGCTCAAAGTCATGAAACTTTGCACACGCATCAGAACTGGTGAAAATTTACGTCTGATATGGGTTTCAGAAGTGGGTGTGGCAAAATGTCTCAATAGCGCCACCTATACACTTTCAACGGAGTGCGCCTCAAGCTATGTTTCACGTACATGTATGAAAATCGGCACACACATGTAACACATCAATACCTACAAAAAAGTCTCCAGGTACGAAATCCAAATCCCAGCAGGAAGTAAGTTATTTTGATTTTTCCCGGCAAATTTTGTCATTTTTGCCATTTCCTGGCATCGTACTTGAACGAACTCCTCCTAGAGATTTATTCAGATCAGCCTAATCTAAAGCCCTCTGTGATGTTAAATTGCGAAGATCTGGAGTTTTCACTGGAGGGCGTGTCTATGGCGGCCTGTCAAATTTTGATGATTCGCCATGAAAAAGGAAATTCTTATAACTCAGCCATACAATGTCTGATCTGCCCCAAACTTCTCATGTTTTATAAGAGTCCAGTCCTGAACACATACCCATGACCATATTTATTTTTAGGCATAGCGCCACCTACTGGCAACAGGAAGTGACATGTTTTACTCTGTAACAAACTCCTCCTAGAGATTTATTCAGATCAACACCAAATTTGGTCAGCGTAATCTAAAGACCTTTGCCATGTTAAATTGTGAAGATCTTGAGTTTTCGTTGAAGGGCGTGTCTGTGGTGGCCTGACAAATTTTGATGTTTCGCCATGGGAATAGAAGTTGTTGTAACTCAGCCATACAATGTCCGATCTGCCCCAAACTTCACATGTTCGATAAGAGTCCTGGCCTGAACACATCTGAAGGCCAATATTCCATTATAATCATAGCACCACCTGCTGGCAACAGGAAATGATTTATTTTGCACTAACTTAAACATGCAGTGTCCAATCTGCACCAAACTTCACATGTTTGGTAAGAGTCCTGGCCTGAACACATCTAAAGGCCAATATTCAGATATAATCACAACGCCACCTGTTGGCAGCAGGATGTGTCATGTCTTATACTAGCTCAAGCATATCATGTTCAATCTGCACCAAACATATGAATGTTTGATAAAAGTGCTGGCCTGAACACATCTACATTCCAATATTTAGTTATAGGCATAGCGCCACCAGCTGGCAGCAGGAATTTTGGCACATATAAATGACTCTGACATATTCCTCCCATATTTACTATATTAAAAGCATACTGCCCACCGCTGTTTTCCTAAAGCCACCAGTCGACGGTGAGCCCGGTGCGAGGGCCCTTTCATCGCTGCTTGCAGCTTTAATTACTTTTATAATCATGTAACTCGGTTACTATTACTATTTGTGAGAAGTACTAGTAACTCTAACTAAATACTCTTTTACAATAACATGCCCAACACTGGCAATCGCAGACAGTTTCTGTTGAATAAAAACATTTTCTGTTCATATAAAATAACTTGAAAAAAGTGTCATATTTCATATATTTGTACGGTTACATCAGACTTGTCAGCGATCGCATGCGTTTTGCGTCAAATACATTTAATATTAATAAACATTAACTTCAGATACCAGTCAGAAATTGCAGGCCGTTTCTGTCAAATAAAAACATTTAAAATAACTTAAATATTATTGTGCATTGTCTCTAATTTCTTTAAACATTAGACCTACTTTTATTCCTAAGTAGCCTAATTTATTGCTTTAATTATTAAGTTTTTTTTTTTTTTGTCAAGCATAAATGCCCCACCTCAGAAATTCATGCCAGTCAGAGTCCCTGCATGGCTTTGACAGTCTCTGCCACAGTTTTGACATTATGAGTAAATGCACAAAAGGTTGGTGAAAACAGATGTTTACTAATTAACTTTTTTATGAAATTTGACATTTCTACCACTCGATAAAAAGTTATGAATGAACGCTATTTTACCTTTAGTGTATAACGGTGCTGTTTGAGCATAAGCAACATCTGCAAAGTTACGATGGTCAAAGTTCAATGCAAAGGGAGATCTTTTCTTTAACAGAATTCACTTTTTAAGGCCAACAACAAAAGGCTGGTAAGGACTACAACAAGCTTGTTCTCGGGTTCAAAACTCAAACCACCAACAACTATTTTGCATGAAGAATAAAGAAATTCAAAATGAAACTTTGCAAATTTAATAACATTGTAAAAACTGTTATATATACATACAAAGCAACACTATATAGGAAATCTCAACTAACTGATCATTTATGTCATCACCAAATGTAAACTATCCTTGTCCAGCTCTCTATATGTCACGTTTTCTTTGTGTTTTGGTTCCGTTTTCCCTGTTCTACTGCCTTCTGTTTCTGTTCCTTATGTGTTGCTATGGTTTTTGATTAATTACACTGCACCTGTCATTAATTTGCTCTCATTTGTCCTTGTATTTAAACTCCCATTCTGTTCAGTCTTTCTTTGTCCATTCTCAGTCTATATTAGTTGTGTTCATCCTGTCTGCCTGGTTTTTCCATTATTATTAAAATGATTTTGTTTAAAACATTCTCCATTCGTCATCTGCCTACCTGCCTGCTACACACCTGACACTATACTATAAATACATTATTAATATAAATACATAAATTAAATTACAAACAAACAATAATACATTATATTATACATTATATTAACATTATAAATGCTGTAAACAATTGTGTATATATAAATGCAACATTTATTTACATTTTTCAAATTGCTATTTTTAAGCTGACATCAGTATTTTTCAATTTATGATTTCTCTTGTGTGACGGGAAGACTTAGCCATCTTTATTTAGAGTTGGTCATGATGTTTCACAACTTAACCATGTTTGAAATGTTGGTGAAATCTGATGAAGTGATAAAGTTGAAGAAGTGGTATAAAGTCTTGAACGTTAGAGAAGAAAACATTTACCAGGATAATTGTGAATTGAATAATCACAATGTGAGTCATGATTGCTTATATAGAGTTATTTATATGATTTCAAAGACTATTTGTACATTTAAGTAATGCTAAAATAGTATTTATTTAGTTGCACATTTGTTATCATAATTCAGCTTTGCTGATAATTTAAATGCATTAATTATATATTCATTTATTCGTCAAATTTCTTATATAACACAACACTTGAAATGTGATTTATGATTTTACACTGATAATATGTGATATATGTTGCTGTGATATATGTTGCTGGATTTAAGATGAAGAGGACCGTTAATACAGTTGGGTTTCTCAATCTAGCGATTGCTGATCTCTTGTGTTGCCTCTCCACTCTTTACTATGTGACCGAGAGCACTTTGGATGATCACTGGCTGTATGAATGTATCATGTGCAAGATTCTCCCCTTCATTATGCTCATCACAATGTTTGCCAGTGTTTTCACCTTGAGCTTGATTAGTCTGGATCGGTTTACTCAGGTGATCACACCGGTTTGGGCTCAAAATCATCGCAGCCTGTTAATTGCACGACTGTCCTGCATGACTGTTGGACAGCTTCGGCAGTGTATCCGTTGACCATCTCTTTGGCGTATTTCAACAGCTGTCTGAACCCCATTCTGTATGTTTTCATGGGGCAGGACTTTGAGAGCAATGTTAAACTTTCTCTAAGACATATTTTTGAAAGAGTTTTCTCTGAGGAGGGAACACAAATGTCTCAAACCACCCAGTCACAGCACATGCAGTCAGTGTAGTGAAGATATCAACTCATTTATTCAGAGTTTTCTGATCGATTTGTGTTACTGTTCTAAAACTATTCTAAATATTTTCCAAAAGTCACCAAGTGGTCTTCCTCTTATTCATGAGTCCTGTGTGTTTTTTTTCTTCCTCTATTTTTATGTATTTTCAGTGATTTGTGTTGCAAAATGTTCATCATAATGAAATACCCTGCTTTATTATTATTATTATTATTATTATTATTATTTTTTTTTTTGGTTACTGTTAGCTTAGAAAAAGTTTGTAATATTTCAGTAATAACGGCATGTGTGGTATGTTTTGTATGTTTCTACACTGAAGTCATGAAGAAACTTATTTTACTTATGCATTATTTATATCCATATCCAGTGTTATGGACTTAACTTAAAAGCAAAGTGTATTATGTTTAAACAGTGTTTTAGACATTAAATGCAAAAATAAGAGAGTTTATATGTATAATTATTGTAATGTTCATTAAACATTCAATTCACTTGTAATTAATTTTTTTTTTTTTGAGTAGAGATCGTTCATAATTAGTATGAATAGTTTTCTCACCCAGTAGTTTCATTGTGCTAACATTAGTTTTCTCTAAGAAAAATGATTTCAATGCTAAACATCTTTAAAAACATACAATTCAGATATAATGCTTTAAAAGCAAAAGCTACATCTTTAGACACAGACACGTTTGCTGACAGTTACTAAGAAAACTGACCGCTGTAACTTCCTATCAAACAACTTCCTCTTTTTCCCCACAGCAGACTGTACTCAAACAATTTACAATGTATATTGTGGCTCAGCTCTAGACTGCAAAATCTGGACTATAATGTACTATTAAGATGTTATAAACATTAACATTATGAGTTTGTGTAAAACTTCATTTAAACAAAGTCTTGTGAAAAGCACTATATAAACACAACTGACTTGCAACTGGTTATCTACATTCCTATGTATTTACATATTGAATTGCTATTTCTCATATATACCTATTTACATGCATATATTTGGCACTGCATTCATGTATTCCCTGCAGGGAATCGAATCCATGGCGTTTGGCTTTGCTAGGACCAACATGATGAATTAACTTACTGAGTGTTGGTACAAGGTGTACAGTTTGTGTACAATGGCCCTTATTTTAGCAAACAATAGGTCTATACTATCACTTGAATGCCTGATGTATTAATAGTAGTTTTCTCAGGTCGGGGCTCCAGAAGCTGATATTTTCACTTCAAAGGCCATAAAGTTAATGTTCATAGTGAATGATAACAGAATGGAGATATAATTTTGTATTTATTTTATTTATTTATTTATTTATTTATTTTACCAATCTTCACATGTTCTATATGCATTCTGCCCTCCAGTTTAACTGTATGAACCTCCTGTTCATAAGTAAAATAATGCAGGCTAATGTTGTTAAGTCTTTACTTTTTCACCAGGCAGCAACTCATTTATTCAAACTCAGTTTCTTTTGTAATAAAACATAGATATGATGTTGTTTTATGTTACAGTGAGAGTCCTGATTACAGTGCTTAATTTTGTTGCATTTTTTATTTTAACTGGTTATGAACTGGTTCATGACAAAGCAATTTCTTGTGTACTGAAAGCTCAAAAGCTGCTTGCAATCTGCAAGACAGCAAGACATAAGAGTAATCCATAAAACAAGCGAGGGTTGATCGGCGGTGTACGTAATCCAAGGGGCTAGGCAAAAGGGTGATCCACTAGATGGGCCAGAGTTCATACGAGAGGCAAAACAGAGTCCAAAACACAAAGCAAAGAGTTAAATCCACGACAGGCGAAAAGTCCAGGGCAGGCTGAAGGCAGACAAGGTGATATAACAAGGCGAGGATACAGGACTCAAATGACTAGAAACAGGAACAAGGCTAACCTAGAAAACACGAATGAACTAGACTCCGGATTAACAAAAATGGCTCCTTACAGTTGCTAACACAACGAGAGTGATGAACAAAATACAATACTCTGCGAATAGGAGAAAGAAATCCAAGGCTTATATAGAGTCTCTGATTGGATGCAGGTGATAAGTGCAATGGATGATGGGGGACGTAGTCCGTGGTGTGGTGGCGAGCAGACTGGCGTTCAAGACCAGATTTGTGACAGTTTCATTTTGTTGCTTTTGACACAAGACTTTAAAAGAACAGAAGTAAAAATAATCAGTCACTGTTTACAATATTAGACTATTTTTCAGAAGAAAAACCTTATCTCAGTCATTTCCACTGTAAACATGTTTCTCTTTTTAAAAGCAGTCAAATGGTCTTTTAATTTGAACAAAACCACTATTCCGTGTGATATTTGGATATTTGGGAATACTTGATTTTGAGTGGCCAGTGCTGTCATCATGTGGCCAAATATTTCATGTCTCTAATATTGCTCCACAATGTATCTTCTCATATGATAAAATAACTTAAACCCACATCAACATTTCATGCAAAGTCATTTTCATTTTAAGTTTCTTTATATTGGTGCTCTGCTTTGTTGTTTAACAATTAAAAAAAAAAAATTATAGATTCACACACACACATTGATATTCAAACTATATTCATTAAAGATATGAATATATATATATATATATATATATATATATATATATATATATATATATATATATATATATATATATATATATATAATTTATAATTTATTTATTTTTTTAAAGTATATCGCTACTCTTTTTAAGGTGTTAGATTTTGCTGTATTTGACTGACCAGTGGTTTGGGTGGCTCGCCATATGTATTAGATTTCTCTAATACATAAAATAAGTAAGCTTGACCAGAGTTCTTGTGGGGAGAAGAATTTATTGAAGAAAGTCGTGTAGCATAGCTGTCTTCTAGATCTTAACCCGTGTAAGGGTCTGAAGCTTCTTCCTAGTTTCTTCCAGAGATCTCCATAGCTTCTGCATAGCTTCTCCCATAGTTCTTCTGTCTTTAAGATAGAACTTTATACCTAAAGACAAATGGCTAGAAACAATGGATACTGCCAGGACCCCCTGCTGGGGCTCCTGTAATCTACAAGAAGTTTCTGAGGAATGCTGTTACTTTGTAATTTTAAACATATGGACCATTTGGTTCACACCTTTACAGAGACAGTTCCTGTTGATTGCATCTGGGGCACAGTCACAATGTAAATGCATCCGTCTAAAATTACACACAATCTTTCAAAGGCGTCATTACTTTCTGCTTCGTTCTCAGGATCTCCTCCCTTATGGTGGATCCCTGTTAATTTTTGTTTATATTTCCATGTCCTCTCTTTCACTAATTTCTGTCCCTCAATTCTTTGTTTCACATTTTATACTTATTTTCATGACATTTATAACTGCAAGAACATCGGAAAATATTTGAATTAATGTAATTATTGCATTTAAGAACACTGAAAATAATAATAAAAAGGAGTTAAAGAAATCTTATTTAATTATTTAATATGCTTCTCAAAGAGACCTTGTCTTGTGGTGTGACACTAGAGGCATCACACCAGTGGACATTATCTGTCACACCATAGGACGTTTTAGCTTTTTGTGTCAATTAATGACGTTACTGTTCCGAGCTAACCTGTCATTAGCGGTTTGCAAGACACATTGGCATAATTTTTAATAATAATGTAGGTGAACATACAGTTTTTAATTAAAAAAAATATAATTTAGGGGTGTCACACTAAAGGACAACAAAAATAACACTTTTGTAGTGGTTTCAAAAAGCTAAATATTTGAACAATTCTGAGACAAAAATTGACCATGTGCACATGTCATGAGCTTCACAGGGGGCTTCAGTAACATGATCATGAATGGGGTCCTCCAACTAATTAAAGAAATTTTTAAATCAGGGTGTGGTGTTTGTGTTTTCAGAGACAAAATGTATCAAGTTCCTATGCTTTCAGAAATTATATGGATGAAAAAAATGTTTGCCATTTACTAAAATAGACACTTGTACAGTTACGCTGGAGGTATTTATTAACATTTTGTATGCTTTTCTCTTTAATTTATAGAAGTTGTAATTTACTGAACTTATTGAACAGTCACACCATAGGATAATTTTGACATTTTGCTCAAAAAAAAAAAAGGACAAAAAGGTAACACTGGAGCTTACATGTCCATGTAGGACAAATAAATGTTTAACGATTTACCGCATTTTAAATAAGGACAAAATTTTATTTTGTATTTTATTTTGTTAGTTTATTAGTTTGTTGCTTTGTATTGAGGTCCTAGTCACCCTTTTGTGTTGAGCCCTCTTCTCTATTCCCTCTATACACATGTATAGCAGTATACCCACTAACGCGATTAAGTTTGCAGATGATACAACACTTGTGTGGCTCATCTGACATGGCAACGAAGCTGCCTATAGGCATAAGGTGTCTAGACTGGTTGAGTGGTGCATAGACCACAATTTGTCTATTAACATCAAGATGACAAAGGAGCTAGTTATAGACTTCAGGCGACATCGAGAGGAACTTCAGCCACTGGAAATCATGGGAGAGGATGTAGAGAGAGTATCCAGTTTTAAGTTCTTGGGCATCAATGTAAGCGAAGACTTTAAGTGGATGGTAAACACTACAGCTCTGGTCAAAAAAGCCCAACAGAGACTTTATTTTTTACGATCTTTGAGAAAGGTCCATCTCTCTTGACAGACTGCTGAAGTCGTTCTACTATTGTTCGGTAGAAAGTATTTTAACATACTGTATTACAGTCTGGTATGGAAATTGTTCAGTGGCTGAAAGAGCTGCACTGCAAAAGGTTATCAAAATCTCTCAAAAGATTATTGGACTCCCATTGCCCTTCCTTGAGGACATATACAGGGTTCACTGCCATAGCAGAGCCTGTACTATTATCAAGGACAACACCCATCCTTTTCATAATCTGCTTGCATTACTTCCATCTGGGAGACGCTACAGAGTCTTAAAGACTCGCACCTCCAGATTTAGAAACAGTTTTTACCCAACACCCATATGTGAACTGAACTCTTTCTTCCCTGTTTTTATTTCTTCATAGGCATCCTTACAATTTTGGAAGGATGGACTGTGTCACATTATTGCAATGAAATGCACTTTGAAAGTCACTTTAACATTGGTCTTTTAGTGTTATGTTTTGTTTTTTGTTTTATTTTTGTATATTTATTTGAAAGGTATTCTATTCTATTTTGGTATTTATTTTGTATAAATTACAGACTGATTGTACATTGTCCCCAATTTCTTCAAATAATAGGCCTACTTTTATTCCTAAATAGCCTAATTTATTGCTTTAATTGTTAAGTAATTTATTAAATTTTTTCATCAAGCATAAATGCCCCACCTCAGAAATTCATGCCAGTCAGAGTCCCTGCATGGCTTTGACAGTCTTTGCCACAGTGTTGACATTACGAGTAAATGCACAAAAGGTTGGTAAAAACAGTTCTTATGTTTACTAATTAACGTTTTAATAAAATTGGACATCTCTACCACTGAAGAAAAACTCCATATGAATGAATGACATTTTGGATTCAGACTGTAAGTAATTTGAGTCACTGTTTTTGGCACAAGACTTTAAAAGAACAGATGCAAAAATAAGCAGAATAAGCAGACTATTTTTCAGAAGAAAACGCAAATCTCAGTCATTTTCACTTTAAACTGATTGGATGGTGTTTTTTGGTACACATCACATGACTTCAGAGCATATCATCTCAAAAAGATATTATAGCTAAAGATCTGATAGGTGTATGTTTTAATTTAGAATTACTTTATTATTATTATTCTTATTATTCTTATTATTATTTAACATTCAAATTGTTTTCTAATTTGGGCAAAAACATTATTTTAACTTTAGTTAGTGTGTAATGTTGCTGCTTGAGCATAAGCAACATCTGCAAAGTTACAGCGCTCAAAGTTCAATGCCAAGGGAGATATTTTCTTTTACAGAATTCGCTTTTTAAGGCCTACAGAATACGGCTGGTAAGGACTACAAGAAGTTTGTTCCCATAATTTAATAACATTGTAAAAACTGTTATACATATAAAGCAACACTATAACTGTCACACAACAGACGAAGGCAGAGACGGAGGTAGATATAAAACAGCAGTGGTGAGTTTATTAAACAGGAACGTAAACAGTAAATGGCAATATGGTTGGCAAGTGATCTTATCTGAGCAGTCCAGGTAACCAGGTGAGAAAATCCAACGGAACAGATGAAACACACAGAGTCCATAAAGAGCTGTGGGAACAGCGATCGTGAGGGATGTGATCTGTAGACCAGACAAAGAGTGTATTAACCGTCCGGGTATTTATAGGGGTGTGGTAATTGGAATCAGGTGATCGTTAATAGTCAGGTGATCCGGAACGGTTGGGTGGATCCGCAGGGGGTGTGGTTGGCGTGGGTGACTGCGGTAGAACTCTGACATTACCCCCTCCTCCAGGGGCGGCTCCCGACGCCCCTCTCCGACGTTGAGGACGGCCTCGACCACGAGGAGCCGGACATTCTGGGTGGCTCTGATGGAATTCCGCCAAGAGTTGGGGATCAAGGATGTCGTTTCTAGCCACCCAGGATCGTTCTTCTGGTCCGTACCCCACCCAGTCGATCAGGTACTCCAGTTGACTACCTCGACGTCGGGAATCCAGGATCTCTCGTACGGTGTACACGGATGGTGGATCCAGGATCTCAGGAGGAGGAGGTTCAGCTTCAGCTCCCGTGATTTCTGTGGCAGAGGGAAAATAAGGTTTCAACAGCGAGACATGGAAAGTGGGGTGAAATCTGTACCTGGGAGGGAGCTGAAGCTGATATGTCACTTTGTTGATCTGCCTCAGGATCTCGAATGGACCGATGTAGCGGGGACTCAGCTTGCGACAAGGTAGCCTCAACCGGATGTCCTTCGTAGAGAGCCAGACCTTATCTCCAGGCTGGTATGGGGGAGCAGCTCTCCTACAAGCATCGGCGAAGTCCTTGTGTCGTCTGATGGCGCGTTGGACGTGACGATGAGCTGAGTTCCACACTCTCTCGCTCTCTCGAAACCAGTGGTCAACAGCTGGAACATGTGTGGGTTCCTCCGTCCAGGGGAACAGCGGAGGCTGAAAACCGAGTATGCACTGGAAGGGTGTTAAGCCGGTGGTGTCTTGGCGTAGAGAGTTTTGTGCATACTCGGCCCACGGGAGGAACCGGCTCCAGCTGTGTTGGTTGTCGGAACAGTATGACCAGAGGTAACGTCCAAGCTCCTGGATCTTTCTTTCAATCTGGCCATTCGTCTGCGGGTGGTATCCTGAAGAGAGATTGACAGATATACCAAGTGATTTGAAGAATGCTTTCCAGACATGAGAAACAAACTGTGGAACCCCGGTCCGACACAATCTCCTCGGGGAGACCGAAGTGACGGAATATGTGCTGGAATAGTAACTCGGCGGTGTCCATTGCCGTAGGTAGGCCTGGCAAGGGAATAAACTTGCAGGCCTTGGCGAATCTGTCTACTATTACCAGTACACAGGTGTTGCCCTCAGAGTTCGGAAGGTCCGTCACGAAGTCTACCCCGAGATGGGACCAGGGTCGCTGCGGGACGGGAAGTGGTACGAGTTTCCCTGTGGGCAGATGACGAGGAGTGTTAGTAGTGGCACAGACTGAACAGCTTTGGACGTACCTGCTGACATCACGGTTCATACTGGACCACCAGTAATGAGGTTGGAGGAGCGAGAGGCTCCGTCTGCTACCTGGGTGTCCAGAGCCCGGAGATTGATGAACTGTGTCCAGAAGGTGTTGACGTTGGGAGCTTGGGACGTAGATCTTACCCTCTGGACATTCCGGCGGAGCAGGCTCTTGGAGTGGCTTCCCGGATCCAGGTGTCGATGTCCCACTGGATGGGGCTAACGATCAGGTTGGCAGGTAGGATGGGTTCAGGTTCGGTGGAGGTTTCGTTGGAGAACTGTCGAGATAGAGCATCTGCTGGTATATTCTTGGATCCTGGACGGTAGGTAATCTTGAATTGAAACCGGGTGAAGAACAGGGCCCATCTAGCTTGACACGGGTTGAGGTGTTTAGCTTCTCGGAGATATTGTAGGTTTTTGGGGTCGGTGATGATCATGAACGGATGTTTAGCCCCTTCCAGCCAGTGACGCCACTCTTCCAAGGCGAGCTTGATGGACAGTAGCTCTTGATTGCCTACGTCATAATTCTGCTCCGCCGGGGACAGTTTCTTGGAGAAGTATGCACAGGGATGGAGGAGATTGGAGTCACCGGCCACTTGCGACAGCACTGCTCCGACGCCGATGGTGGAAGCATCAACCTCGACTACAAAGGGACGTTCAGGATCTGGATGACGTAGGAGAGGAGCAGTGCTGAAGATCTTCTTGAGTTGGTTAAAGGCTTCGTGGGCAGAGGTGTTCCAACAGAGGTGTCTGGGTTGGCCACGCAGGAGGGAGGTCAGGGGTGCAGTGACTGAGCTGTAGTCCTTGATGAGGTGGCGATAGAAGTTGGTAAACCCGAGGAATCTCTGAAGTTCTTTGATGGCGTCACCTTGTCTTGGTTCATCTGACCCTCGGGGCCAGTTCTGGTCTGGTGGAACTCACATTTCTCCAGCTTTAAGTACAGATGGTGTTGATGTAGGACTTGAAGGACTTGCACGGACGTGCTGGCGATGTTCTGCCTGGTTTCGGGAATAAATCGAAAATCATCAATATAGACCACTACAAAATGATGCAAGAATTCCCAGAACACCTCATTCATAAACGTTTGGAAGACCGAGGGACTGATGGACAAACCGTACGGCATGACGAGGTATTCATAGTGGCCAGTAGGGGTTATGAAAGCCGTCTTCCACTCGTCTCCCTCACGAATACGAACAAGGTTATAAGCACTCCGCAGGTCCAGCTTGGTAAAAACGTGAGCTCCACGAAATTCCTCGAGGGTGGCAGGGACAAGTGGTAGTGGGTAAGGCTGTTGGATGATCTGGGAATTAAGCTGACGATAAATCAATACATGGACGGAGACCCCCATCCTTCTTACCCACGAAGAAGGGTAGATGGTAGATGGTCGAATGAATCCTTGTGCTAAGGCCTCCTGAACGTACTCCTCCATCGCCTGGTGCTCCGGGTTGGACAATGGATAAACACGTCCCTTGGGTAGTTGAGCCCCAGGTAGCAGATCGATAGCACAGTCCCATGGCCGATGTGGTGGAAGATGGGTGGCAGCTTGTTTACTAAATACGTCCTGGTAGTCCACAGTCCCAGTGGTCCGACTCTCAATGTGGTGGAAGATGGGTGATGGTAGAGGAGATATACAATTCTTGATACAATGCTTACTCCAACTGATGATGTCGCATGGATCCCAGCGGAGTTCAGGATGGTGTAGATGGAGCCAGGGACGTCCAAGGATGATGTCAACGGTAGAGTTCTCCAATACCAGAAATTTAATTTGTTCTTGATGGAATAGTCCAGTTTGCAGAGTGACAAACGGTGAAGAGTAGCGAATCCGCCCACGTCCTAGTGGCTTTCCCTGAATGGTTCTGACAGCAAATTCAGGATAGTGGCATTGACATGGCAGATGAAGGAGATCTAAACAGTCTTGCGAGATGAAATTTCCTGAGGCGCCTGAGTCAAGTAGAGCAGATAAACAGAGGGTGCGTTCAGCAGTATGAACAGTCACAGGAATTAACGTAAGCTGAGTAGATTCAATGTCTGATTGAATGGTACTCACCACAGGACGTGGGGGTCTGATGGGGCAGTTCCGGAGGAGATGACCAGGTTTTCCACAATACAGACAGAGTCCAGAAGAAATGCGACGTTGACGTTCTGATCGGGATAATCTTGTGGAATCAATTTGCATGGGTTCCGATACTGGAGAACAAGCTGCCACCATTGCGGGCTGAGGAGCGGTTTCAGGGGGCTGGCAGGCGGCTAGTCGCTGGGATACCCAAGTTGTACGTTGTAGGAAGGTCTCTAATCCGATGGAATCGTCATACAGCGCCATCGCTGCACGAATGTCAGGGTTGAGACCCTGCCTGTAGGCACCCAGCAGCGCGATCTCATTCCAGCCGCTAGCCACCGCCAGCGTCCGGAAATGGAGCGTGTATTCTTGCACCAAAGAAGAGCCTTGTTGTAACAGGAACAGTTGGTCGGAGACGGAGAGAGTGCTGGTTGTCGTGCTAAATACTTCTGAAAAATGACTGGTAAACTGCTCGAAAGAGTTGATGATTGGATTATCGGCATTCCATATGGCTTTGGCCCATTGTAGAGCTCGACCGGTAAGAAGAGAAATAAGAAATGCTACCTTTGAGTTTTCGGTGGGGAACTGCTGTGGTTGCATGCGAATGTAGAGCTGTACTTGAAACAAAAAACCGCTACACTCAGCCGCGTTTCTGGAGAATGTTGTTGGGAGGGCCATGGGACTTCCTGAGGCAGATGGCGGCGTGGGGGGTGGTGAAAGTGCCGCTTTGAATGCGTTGATGAGTTCGGCAAATGGATTCGGTGCAGATGCTTCTTCGGTGTTCATGTTGTTGGTCTGGTCTTCTGTCACACAACAGATGAAGGCAGAGACAGAGGTAGATATAAAACAGCAGTGGTGAGTTTATTAAACAGGAACGTAAACAGTAAATGGCAATATGGTTGGCAAGTGATCTTATCTGAGCAGTCCAGGTAACCAGGTGAGAAAATCCAATGGCACAGGAGAAACCCACAGAGTCCATAAAGAGCTGTGGGAACAGCAATCGCAAGGGATGTGATCTGTAGACCAGACAAGGAGTGTATGAACCGTCCGGGTATTTATAGGGGTGTGGTAATTGGAATCAGGTGATCGTTAATAGTCAGGTGATCCGGAACGGTTGGGTGGATCCGCAGGGGGTGTGGTTTGCGTGGGTGACTGCGGTAGAACTCTGACAATATGCAGTATTATTTCCCAATGATATAATTACAAGTAAAAGTATTGAAATCTAGTATTTAATCTTTAGGTGTTCCATAGTACACGTCATTTCCTTTCCAAACAGGATATTCGGATTCGGGTACATCCCCTTCCGCCCCCCAAAAAATTGTTGAAAATATTACCACAGCAGAACTACTGTAAGACTGTTGAACAGTGGTGTTTCGTTGCTGCATAAATTGCATGAACAAATAGAGTATTGAGAATGATTCAATGACTCATTCATAAAGCAAGTCACTTCTTTCATTCCTCAGTCAGTATTTTTAAATGAATCAGAATCAGTGACTAGCTAAAATGATTCACTCTTGAAGATAGTCACTTGTTGCCACTGGTGCAACTATTTAACCTGCAGTAAGTGTGAGCAATACATATATTTTAAGGTGCCACTTTCAGACTGGGGAGAAATTTTGTAAAGCTGCCTTGATACAGTATCTATTGCAAACAGAACTATAGAAATAAACCTTAAAGCAGTGGTTCTCAAACTTTTTATACCAAGTACCACCTAAGAAAATATTTGGCTCTCCAAGTACCACCATAATGACCAACATTAAAAAAACAGTAGCATAGTAGGCCTAACTATTCAGCTACAGCTCTGGGGTGCGTTTCCCAAAAGCATCGTAAGCTAACTATGGTAGTTAGTTCCATTGAAATCTATTGGTAACGACGGCACTTATGACCATAGTTGCTTTCGGGAAACGCACCCCTGCACAGTTAAAAAATAAGGCAGTTTTATTCCTAAGAAGAATATTTATTGTTGTCAGCCATTTTAACATTATAAATACACAGTTTGAACATTAACACTGCACAGTGCTCACAAACAGGTAAATAAAAAACTTAAATAATGATTAAATTGTTGTGTGTTGTTGTGTGTTGTGTAAATTAAAGTGTGTTGTACCTAAGGGTTAAATAAAAACTGTACTGTACTTAAATGTAAAATAAATAAATAAATAACTTTATCAAAGAAAGATTAAATGTATTGTGTTTTAACATTAATTTATAGTCAATTTAGTGATCCCTCTGCGTACCACTAGAGGGAGCCTGAGTACGACTAGTGGTACTCATACCACACTTTGAGAACCACTGCCTTAAAGGGATAGTTCACCCAAAATTGAAAATTCTGTCATTAATTACCCTCATGTCGTTCCAAACCATAAAATCTTTACTCATCTTCAAAACTATAATGACACTAGGGTGACGCAAAGGAGATGAATTGTTAAATAAAGTCATTATTTTTGTTTCCTTTACACACAAAAAGTATTCTCATAGCTTCATAAAATTACGGTTGAACCACTGATGTCACATGGACCATTTTAACATTGTCCTCACTGCCTTTCTTTGCCTTGACCGTGGTAGGACCCTTAGAGAGTCAGAAAGCTCTCGGATTTCATCAAAAATATCTTAATTTGTGTTTCGAAGATAAACAAAGGTCTTACAGCTTTGGAACGACATGAGAGTGAGTAGTTAATGACAACATTTTCATTTTTGGGTGAACTATCCCTTTGAGAAAATGTATTAAGATGTTGGATGATTCAATATATGTAGGTCATTAGTAATTGTACCACTGAAGGAATGACAACTTTAAAGCTATTCTGTAAAGCAAGCTTCTGCCAACCTGGCTGGTTCCCATCTAGAGTAGTGGGTTACTGGGTCTGGAGCTACAGAGATACAGACCTGCTTGAAAGTTCATCTGAGGCCCATATGGGAAAACAATTCCAAATCAGTTGTACATGACAAATGGAGCATCTTAGCCGTGTCATCAGTTTGCTCCTGTGACTGAGAAGTGAAGTGTAAAGTGGGGCAGTTTTTCTAGCTGAATGAGACACAAAGGAACCTGGCACCCAGAAGTAGGCTAACAAATTTCTGCCATCAGGCCCTTTGTTGTTTATGGAACTGACACAAGGGGGAGAAGACAGACATTTTCATGTGACTCAAACGTGCAAGCGCTGGGACCATCCACACAGACCCTGTGGTGCCCTACTAACCTAAGAGCACTTCATAGCATTTTGTTAGCACCCTTTATTGTACACCAATAAAATCTATGTAGGACAGTTTCAAACACTCAAGCACAAAAGGATCTGTTTAATTTGTATCTCTAACGTATTTGTCTTATTGTGCCTCTTTTTCAAAAATTATAAATTATATACATATATATATATAAATGAACAACTATAATTATAATAATATGTAAAAGTACAAGTATAATAATAAGTACTCCTTTTTCCATACTGTTGAAGGGATAGTTCACCCAAAAAAGAAAATCATAATCATAATTTATTCAAGTTTTCCCAAATTCAATCCTTAATTCAAATTTACCATAAGCTTTGATTTGGTCTAAAGAATTAATGATTATTTTTGTTTGAAGACTAAAATAGCTACCAAAATAAATGTTAGTAACTGCAGTTTGACTAAAAGTAATGACTAAAAATTGACAAAAATGCAATGACTTTTTGTCGACTAAAACTAGACTAAAACTATGAAACACTCAAATGACTAAAGCATTTTAGTCTCAAGATAAAGACTAAGACTAAATAAAAAATTAACACTGCTTTGCTGATTGTCTATTTAAAAAAGAAGAAGAAGAAGAAGGAAAAAAATAAAATTTTATGAACTTTATATCTCACAGTAACTTCATATCCCACAACTGCAACTCATATCTCAAAATGTGACATTATAGCTTGCCCTTCGCCAGGAGTTTGATTGACAGGCGATCTGAGCAATCATAATGCTGAATCTGCCATTTTTGTCCGACAACAAACCAGACAGGAGAGTAGAATGTCATTGGACTTGAACCTAAAAATGGTTTGTATTTATTTCTGCATGCGGTTAAAACAAAATACCTTCTGATGTTCATTAATGTTAAACCATTCATTTAAATTTTTTAAAAATTGTTGCTGCTCCAGTTAAGGTCAGTGTGCTTCCTTTAAGCTCTTCACACAATTAGCACAACATCCGTCTGTTGTGACTATACCATTAACACAATGTGTGTTGTTTTCACACAAAATGTTCTAAAATGCTTACATTTTCTTTTCATACAAGCTTACCCAAAACCAAAATCATGGATCTTGTATTTTTACAGTCACTTTGCTATGATTGACTATATGTTTCTGTTGGATAGAAACTAGTGGTAATGTTTTGACTGAATGACTCGATTTTGAATCGGGATTGCTGTGTTTTGAAAGAGTTAGTATATGTAGAAAAGGGTATTCAGCATTTTGAAACGTAGAGTTTGTATTGATTTAACAAAATGTGGTTTTGGCCACAAAATGAACTATTTGGCTAATTGTGTGATGTAGGTGTGTTGCTGTGTTAAGATTTTAAAAAAGGTACTTTAAGTACTGGTAAACGCTTGTTAGCAATTGAAAAAAACTGTAAGACGTACATCATTAAATGCAAAAAGTCTGGCTGTGCTTAATGGGTACATCTTTGTACCCTTTAAGCAAACCCCTGTTCCCATCATGTTTTATTAAAAAACCTTTTTAAAGAATAACTGAAAAATGTTTTATTTTAAGGTACAAAGTCAATCACAAAATACAGAACACTAAAACCAAGCAACACAGCAATTTGATCAGTTACATATTCAGAGTGAAGTGTCATTTAAGCACATTGCATCATCTAGACTAGTCCACGTTCAGCTAAGTAACACTTATTTACACACGATTTACACACAAGCAAACACAATTTACAGTCTGGAGAAGCTGATGCTAGTTGCCAAAGGTCAAAGGTCACATGTATCCTAACAACAATGTGCACATTTCTGCGTGAGTTTGTTGTGATCGGATCAGAATTTAAAGTCTGCTAATGTGTCATCCTCAGTCGTGTACTGTATGATGACACCTTAAGTGTATGATGCCTGGTGTTTTAAAAATGTGTTCAAATTTTAAAAGTTCTATATTTTATTCCAGCCTTTACTCGCTTTTTTTCCTGAACAGATATGACAGGTTTCTAATGGCTCCTTCTTTAAATGGATGACATGCCTCTTTCATCTTTGGGCATAAATCATAGTTACATCTAGATTTTGTTATTTTAAAGCTGTGAAAAAAAGTTATTAATCATTTTATAAAGATTAACTTAAAGTGACAACCATCAGTTAATATTTAAAGTCTGTTTATGAAGTATTTACATAGACGTTCAGTGTGGAAGAGCTTAAAGAGAGCAGCTGCTCCTGACCTTAACTGGAGCAGCAACAATTTAAAAAAAAATTAAATGAGTGGTTTAACATGAATGAACATCAGAAGGTATTTTGTTTTAAAGTTCTATGACTGAACTGACTATGCATGCTTGATTGTTATTAGATATTATTATGTTATATACTGATTTTTGACATCCTTTCCTCTGACCTTCCCTAATCAGTCATCTCTGGCCTGTGGCCATGACGAAATGACGAGTAAACGTAAGTGCAAGTGCTTCCCTTCTCAGCAGTGCTTTTATTCTATGTTCGTTAAAAGTATGTGGCTTTCTGCAGAACAGGGGAAATTCCACACAGAATCATGTGACCTACCAGAACGGTACCCAGCAATTTTATGGGCAAGGAACTCAGTAGAAGTTCCTTGGATTTTTGGTACATTGGATTTTTCAGTTCTTGATGATTCGATTTAACCTAATCTGTTACTTATATTAAATGCAGCATGATAGAGCAGCATCTGAACGAACCATTGTACTTTTAATGGCTTGCTTTGTTGCATACAAGAAAATAAGTATATATCTACTAAAGTTCTGAACTTGAAAAACACATTAAATACGCTTGAAAAATACATGAATAAAATGAATAAACTGTGATGGCTTGTACTTTCTGCAACATGGTGCATCACCATAGAAACATTCCACTTAAGAAAACGACACTGTCACATGCAGAATTGGAAAGTGACCAAGAAAGAGATCAAATGGTACACCATGAACATTTAA
>NW_026129306.1:57651-71415 GCF_022985175.1 Labeo rohita
AACGTCAACACCTTCTGAACAGTTCATCAATCTCCGGGCTCTGGACACCCAGGTAGCAGACGGACCCTCTCGCTCCTCCAACCTCATTACTGGTGGTCCAGTATGAACCGTGATGTCAGCAGGTACGTCCAAAGCTGTTCAGTCTGTGCCACTACTAACACTCCTAGTCATCTGCCCACAGGGAAACTCGTACCACTTCCCGTCCCGCAGCGACCCTGGTCCCATCTCGGGGTAGACTTCGTGACGGACCTTCCGAACTCTGAGGGCAACACCTGTGTACTGGTAATAGCAGACAGATTCTCCAAGGCCTGCAAGTTTATTCCCTTGCCAGGCCTACCTACGGCAATGGACACCGCCGAGTTACTATTCCAGCACGTATTCCGTCACTTCAGTCTCCCCGAGGAGATTGTGTCGGACCGGGGTCCACAGTTTGTTTCTAATGTCTGGAAAGCATTCTTCAAATCACTTATATATCTGTCAATCTCTCTTCAGGATACCACCCGCAGACGAATGGCCAGACTGAAAGAAAGATCCAGGAGCTTGGACGTTACCTCCGGTCATACTGTTCCGACGACCAACACAGCTGGAGCCGGTTCCTCCCGTGGGCCGAGTATGCACAAAACTCTCTACGCCAAGACACCACCAGCTTAACACCCTTCCAGTGCATACTCGGTTTTCAGCCTCTGCTGTTCCCCTGGACGGAGGAACCCACACATGTTCCAGCTGTTGACCACTGGTTTCGAGAGAGCAAGAGAGTGTGGGACTCAGCTCATCACCTCCAACGCGCCATCAGACAACACAAGGACTTCGCCGATGCTCGTAGGAGAGCTGCTCCCTCATACCAGCCTGGAGATAAGGTCTGGCTCTCTACAAAGGACATCCGGTTGAGGCTACCTTGTCGCAAGCTGAGTCCCCGCTACACTGGTCCATTCGAGATCCTGAGGCGGATCAACAAAGTGACATATCAGCTTCAGCTCCCTCCCAGGTACAGAATTCACCCCACTTTCCATATCTCCCGGTTGAAACCTTATTTTCCCTCTGCCACAGAAATCACGGGAGCTCAAGCTGAACCTCCTCCTCCTGAGATCCTGGATCCACCATCCGTGTACACCGTACGAGAGATCCTGGATTCCCGACGTCGAGGTAGTCAACTGGAGTACCTGATCGACTGGGAGGGGTACGGACCAGAAGAACGATCCTGGGTGGCTAGAAACGACATCCTCGATCCCCAACTCTTGGCGGAGTTCCATCAGAGCCACCCAGAATGTCCGGCTCCTCGTGGTCGAAGCCGTCCTCGATGTCGGAGAGGGGCGTCGGGAGCCGCCCCTGGAGGAGGGGGTAATGTCAGAGTTCTACTGCAGTCACCCACGCAAACCACACCCCCTGCGGATCCACCCAACCGTTCCGGATCACCTGACTATTAATGATCACCTGATTTCAATTACCACACCCCTATAAATACCCGGACGGTTTATACACTCCTTCTCTGGTCTACAGATCACATCCCTCGCGATTGCTATTCCCACAGCTTTTTATGGACTCTGTGTGTTTCTCCTGTGCCATTGGATTTTCTCACCTGGTTACCTGGACTGCTCAGATAAGATCACTTGCCAACCATATTGCCATTTACTGTTTACGTTCCTGTTTAATAAACTCACCACTGCTGTTTTATATCTACCTCCGTCTCTGCCTTCGTCTGTTGTGTGACACATATAAACTGCGGACATCAGGGAGCCGCAATTACTATGCGGGTCATTGAAATCAATTTTGAATGCACGCTCACTTTTTACTTTCACTTTTAAGATTTGTGATCACATGTACTCTGTATACTATGGAGCTGCAGTACTTACCATACATTTTACAAGATTGGATGTTTGTCAGTAGTGCTCAGGATATGCAAATTATTTGCCATCGTCCTATCAGTCATCTCTCCTTACTCTGTTTATGTGGTAAGTGAAATTTAATGTACTATAGTAATGTAACAGACAATCACTAGCAAGCGGCTAATCATGTTCCTTAGTTGGCTTCGTAGAACATGTTATTAGTTTCCAGTGCCTTTCCAAATACGCATTCACTATTAGGCTGCATTTTATGAATCTTAGGAGTGTAACAGTACACAGATGTCACGCTTTGGTACGTATCTCGGTTCGAGGGTCATGGTTCGATATGATTTCGGTACAACAGGAAAAAAAACAATCTACTATGCTAGGTTTCTTTTCTCCTACATGTGAAAATACTAAACATTATATCAAATTAATGTCATATATAGGTTATAAAATCTGCAGTACATATATACATACAAGGAATAAATACTTGAAATATATTTAATTTAGTTAACAGACTGTGCGACACGTAACATAGCCAATATTTGCTGAGTTTCAATTCAGTTTTGTGACAGAATGGAAACTCAAATGGCAGAAAGTGACATTCTATTTGTTTTTTGGGTAACACTTTATTTTGATAGTCCACTTCAGACATTCTAATAACAGTAAGTAACTTTGCAATTGTATGTCAGCTAGCCATTAGAGTATTAGAAGACTGCTTGTTTATCTTCTAAAACTCTTCTAAACATTGAAAGTATATGTCAACTTATTCTACTAACCCTAAACCTAACGTAACAGTCTGCTCTGAAAGTTAGTAGACGTAGTTGCAAACTAATGAGAATTAGTTGACATGTAGTTTCAAAGTTACTTATATGTAGTAGAATGTCTAAAGTGGACTATCAAAGTAAGGTGTAACCGTTTTTGTTTAAGCTGATTTTGCTGATATGAGGAAAGTTTAAGTGATCGTGCCGGCGCACACAAATACAACACATATCAGTTCCAGGCATCTAGCTTTGCTAATATGGCAGTGCAGTTGGTACTTTATCAAAAAACACAGTGAATGAAACATCAGTGCGCCCGCCTCATTGTGTCACCGTTACAACGCGACTGAAGTACAAAGTCTATAATTTACATAATAAATAATAGTTTAGCATTTGGATGCATAGCAAATATGATAATATTAAGAAATGGATTTGTGCCTAATGAGAGAGGTATGATACAAGAGCACAAAGCTCCATTTCGCAGACAGTTGAGTGCTCAAGCCTTTACAGTACTCCTTTGTCAGTGAGAGACGCATTCACAATCAGCACATGATTACTGTCTAGTGGGCTTTGTTTTCAACTCCTGGCATTCTCTCTTCTTCTGCCGGCCGTTATCAGAGTTGCATTACTGTGGGCGCCCCCTTCTGGAGTGAGGGTGAATTGCCTGTATTCGTTGTAAGGCCTCATGCACCGAACTGAGATCCCGTACCATGACAGTTAATTAGGAATACATGTATCTTTACACCCCTAATAAATATGTATTAATGTAAAATGTATATACTTATATTAATAATAGATTTTTTTTAATAAAACCGCCATTGCCATATTAGACAACACATTTTCTGTTACAATATCAGTCATGCAAGTGTTTTTTTGCTGCAGTATTTGAGTATCTTGTATTTTGGCTTTCTGTTCTATTGGCCGTCTATACAATCTATGAGGCACACGCTTGACGTACAACAGATCCACACAACTGCTGTCGACTCTCTCCTCCCATAACCAGCTGATCTCAGTTCAGTTCTGGCCAGCAGAAGTAAGGAAATGTGAGCCACTTACTTCATCTTACAGATCTGTTGGTGGTTCATGCATTAGGTGCTTCTGGGCACAGAAGACAAATCCGCCTAAACCTTCATGATCCTGCTTTATAGATCACAAGAGCCACTTGTGCGCAAGATTACCACTAAAACATAAGTCACCCCTATATGCTACAATGCCTGTGGACAATCTATGTAATTTCAGGCAAGTACCATTTTAAAATATTTCATTCAGTAAGGAGATTTTGCAGTTAGACGCCTGCAGCTAGATCCTTTAACCTTCCACATCCAAAATGGGGATTTTCTCTTTCCCATTCTGCTCCGGCATAAGCCTTATACTCAAAGCACTCTCTTTCAAACACTTTATTTCTTTACGTTGACCTGGCCAACGTCAGTCTAGAGGTTTCTAATCCTTGGCCTATTTTGATCCCAGTCACGTTTCAACACTTGACTTTGGCCTGACAACACAACCTACTGCCCTAGATAAAATATTAGGCTGCTTTTTCCATACAGTCAACTCAAACTCTCAATCTCAATTTGAAATATTCAAATAATTCATATATTTCTGATTTAACACAAATGCAAATTAAATATAATGTATTATTTTTCAGTGCAAGCATTTGGATTTTGAATGCTGTTTACCTGGGCTACATTTACCACTCCTTTCTGGCATGGAATCTTTCACGCAGACATGGGATGGGCACTAGAGTAGCCGCTCATGCATACACAATGGACGTCTTGGGGTATTTGAACCAAAGGTCATCTGAAGTGTTTCCTTATCATTTTTGCATTAACATTAACCTCTATCTAAGCTAATCCCTCTCCACACCTTCCAGAGGAGAGAGTTATAAATAAACTGCCATGCCTCAGACATCTGCATAAGTATCACATTCTAATATTGCTGCAAATACAAGCCTCACGTTTCAGTGTAGATTTCACTGCCTAATAGGATTAACTGAATTACCCTGACCAAAGGCCTCTTGACCAATTAGACTTCAACTCAAATAGTCTAACCTTGAACTATAGAATGCACTGCATTACACCTTAAATCAAATATTTACACCTTACTATTTGTGGTCAATACTTACTATTTGTAGCTGGTTTCAGCAGAGGCCACAAGGGAAAGCCACAAATTACCTTCCTCTCACATCTCACAGAAGAATAAACGCAACACTTTGTTTTGGATTAAATGAATAGCTACATTTGAATTACATGACAGTATATGAACAATGACTGACAGTTTTGCTTGACTAGAGACATACATTTTAAATAATTCTGAACTCTTAATTAAGGATAACTTATGAGACAGTATCCGGATGGCAAGTTCAACAAGCTGCATTATTCACAAGATGGCTAAAAGCACACTTGTAAGATATGTGCTACAACTGAATATAATAGTGGCACACATAAAATGATTATGCATTCTTAATATCAAAACAGACTGGCGTTTACCTGAGGTAACTATAGAGCTGTATTATTTAGAGATCTCACACTGACAACACTGTGGTGCAAGACTGTTTTTGATTCAAGACGTTGAATGGAAAAATGGAGCCAAGTGTTAAATTGATTTCACTATTTGTCCTCAAGTCTGATCACATTTTGCCCAGCCCAGTATAATGCAGATCACTTTAGATGTTTATGAGGAGATAAGAAAGGGTTATTTAGGGTTTGTATAGTCATGAAAAACCTTGAAATGTCAGGGACATTTAAAACTGTGACTTCCCGGCCTGGAGAATTCACAGTCATGGAAATATATAGAGAGAGAGCGAGAGCGAGAGAGATAAACTTTACATACATTAGTTTAGAAAACAAAGAATGCATGGGGTATAAAATCTGTATCTTGGTGATCTTTGGGTGTGGGTTAATTTAAATTTTACCATCATGGTTATGTTATAAATATATATTTTGATGATTTAAGCACATTGTGTTAGGTTTAATTATATTTTTGTGTAATATGTTTTCTTTATATTATTAAGCATTTAAATGTTACATAATCTGGTGACTATGTTATATGATTAATTGATTTCTGTACAAAAGTGTTTTTATTGATCACACTCTGATGAAGGCTCATTAGCCACAACACGTCAGTGTGCATTTACTTGTTACCTGCTTTTAAATACCTAAGTCATGATTGAATAAAGGCTTTTTTATATTTTTCTTTAAATTATTGGGTACCTTGGAATGCTATGGTTTTAGGAGCTGAATCATACATTATTTTACATTTAATTTCACTGTTGTTGTTACACAACCAAGTTAATTTTGCAGGAGTATTTATGGTGTATTTAGAAGAAATGAACTAATACAACTAAACATTTTAGGCACTTAGTACCCATTCACTGATCGGTCTGCTCAGCACCGCTTTAAGTCGAATACACCTAATGCTGTCTGCTGGACTAAGTGCACTCATTGTTGTGTGTATATGATTTTATTTTCACCACCTGTGAACTCACAAAGAGTTCATAAAAGGCACTTGTTCCCTTCGTGAAACCATGTTGCATAGTGTCACATCTTGTCATTATTTACTGTTTTTGGTTCGTTTAGAAGTATTTGGTCCTTGTTGCGTTCATATTTAATTCAACCAGAGTTCGTTTGGAAGTGGACCGAGACCCTTTTTAGTGGTCTTGGTCCGCTTGTTCTGCGCTGCAACAGGGTTCAGATGGCAGCGTTAACACTTACTCAAATGAACCACACTACAGTTTTTTTCAGTTGCTAACATCCTTTTGTCCAATCTCTAGTCACATTTTCAAAACTCTAAACACAATTAGCACAACATCCGTCTGTTGTGACCATACCATTAACACAATTTGTGTTGTTTTCACACAATATGCAATCAATTATCATGTTTCTAAAATGCTTACATTTTCTTTTCATACAATGCTTACCCAAAACCAAAATCGTGGATCTTTTTAGTCTTATTTACAAATGCTGAAACACAGCATGTCAGAAATGAAGACCTAATGTTCCAAACCTTAAATACAGTATTAAGCTTCTACTTCTGCAACAACAACAGCTCAAAAGTATTGAAAAAATTCTCTCTATATAAAATACTGTAACAACTGATTAGCACCTTTAAGTAACAAGATCACTGAAATATTTAGAAAAGCTGACTCCATTCTCAGTTTGAGGAATAGTCAGATGTTGAAGCTCTTTCCATTACATCAACAACATAAAGTAAAAAAGACCTCTTTGATTTGGTTTTGTGGATGCAGAGCAACACAAAAAATCAGAGAGAGAAAAAAATAATAATGCCTGGCAGAAGGAGAGGAGTAGTTCAGAAAAACAGGAGAAGAGTTAGGAGAGAAGAGTAAGAATGTGTTGGACTGTGCATTTTATGTTTTATGTTTTTTTCCCCCTTTACACATGTGAAACCTATGAAAGCTCACTTCTGCCATAGAATATAAAGGGTAATTTGACTTTTGTATCTCACAATTCAGATTTTTTTTTTTTTTTGCAATTGTGAATATACAGTATCTCAAAATAAATATAGTATCTGTAATAAATATAGTATAGTATATAGTATATAGTATATAGTATCTTTATCAGTATCTGATAAAGTCTGAATTGCAAGATGTAAACTCACAATTCCAGTAGAAGTCTGAATTGTGAGATCAAAAGATTACTGTTTTTATTTTATTTTTCTTATACTGTGACAGGAACAAGTTTGCATAGTAACCAAAGGCCATGTATGTTGGATTTTCTCTTGTACATTCTATAAAGTGACTCATTGACTCATTCAGTAGTCTGTTGCCAAGAACAAACACATTCAACACTTAAAAAAGTTAAACAGTTGAAGGTAAACTGAAGGCTAAATTACAGGAAAAAAACATTAATTTTTATATTGTCTATTATATGCAGGTAGAACTGAAACATGACAAGCAATGCAGTTTTTGCAAAGCCATCACTTGTTAGTATTTTGACAGTCACTGTACTATGATTGACTATATGTTTCTGTTGGATAGAAACTAGTGGTAATGTTTTGACTGAATGACTCTATTTTGAATCAGGTTTGCTGTGTTTTGAAAGAGTTAGTATATGTAGAAAAGGGTATTCAGCATTTTGAAATGCGGAGTTTGTATTAATTTAACAAAATGTGGTTTTGGCCACTATTTGGTTAATTGTGTGATGTAGGTGTGTTGATGTGATAAGAGTTTAGAAAAAGTACTTTAAGTATTGGTAAATGCTTGTTAGCAATATAAAAAACTGTAACACAGCAATTGCACCAGAGTTCGTTTTAATCTAACCAAACTTGACAACTGTGAACTTACCTGGATTAGATTAAACAGATTTTAACTATTATAAACAAAGCCTAAAACTTTGTATTTCGAACACTTCTCGTATATTGCCTCTTTATGGTGAATCGCTAATTGCTTGTTCTCATTTTTAAGTCACTTTGGACAAAAAAGCATCTGCTAAATGAATAATTGTAAATATTCTCAACTCATAATTTGGTATTTTACAGTGCATTTACCGTAACCTAAGCAAAATATCCAGGGTAAGGCTAAAAGTTTGTTTGTTTTTTTAATATGACTGAATTTGTATTTAACATGATCACAATTTAAAGGGGTCATGAACTGCCTTTGTACTGTTCTCTGAGGTCCACTTATAAGGTACACTTTTGTTGTGACATCACTGTCAGATCCAATATAGGTGGTACAGCATTGTCTTTTAGTTTCAATCTTTTTGAAAATCCTGCATCAAACTGTGTTGCCCTACTAATGTAACCTCGGTTCCCTGAGATAAGAGAATGAGCATTGCGTCACTGACACTATGGGTAATTGTAAACGAATCAGTGGTAAAATGAAGGAAACAAAGGACCGAGTTCTTACTGACGCGGTCTGGATCTTCGTTAAAAATAAAGTTCATCTACTCTTTCCTAACGTTGGGATCAGTAGGAAGGTAATGCAAAGACCACTAATTTCCACAAATTGGCACTGCAGAGCGTCCTGTCATTTCGAGAGCCATCTTTATCGTTTGGTTTCTGTGTAGATCTGCGTGTTCACCTCTCTGGTAAACACTATGCACGAATCAGTGGGCGGGGCTAAAGAGGCAGCGATGTCAGTCTTCTGTGGAGGCAGTGCTTATGTACCTATTATATCAAATAAGCTGTTTTTAGACTAACGACAGAGTTCTGAAACTTGCAGGATATTTTTATAGTACTATGACATCTTATATCTCAAAAGATCAAGGCATTTTTTTCCCAGTTCATCACCCTTTTAATGAAATCATTGTAAGTTGCTAATTATAATGTTTAAATTTCCACAGTTATTCGAACAGCAAATAAATTATATATAGAAAGCGAGCAAAGAACATTATCACTAACTTCTACAATCACTATAAACATAACCTGCTATAATCAGTAATACTCACTGAAGCTGTAAGTACATCTGCACAGTCCAGAATTTAGTTAGTGAGTGTGCATACTAAGAAAAAGCAATGAATCTGAACGGTATGAAAGCCCGTTTCTGCCACTGAATAGTAAAGTAAAAAAAAATATCAATCAATTTATTTTAATTGTGCAAGGGGCATTTTTGCCCAAAGTCCCTGTATCCACTCACTCCACCTATGGTTTAAATACTCACCAAGAAACAAAAATGATTAACTGAAAACATTTCGTTCAGTTTTATTTGATCTCTTAAACGGACGTAACAGAGTATACTGACAGTTCAGTGTTTATCTGGTCTTCAGACTTCTTGTGACGGGTGTTTAATCCCTGATCAAGTGTCTGTAATTGCTGTGGTTCTGATGGAACGGATGAGCAGGAGTCCCTCACTTACCTTGACTGACTGCTGCATTGTTTCATTCTATACTGATACATGACCAGCTGTGTTGACCCAAATAATTATCAAATAATAATCAGTGTAATATATGCCACAAAACTAACCTTGGACCAGTGGACAAGGAGACTTGCAAATAGCACCCTGTCATGAGCAGACGGATATAGAGTCCTTCAAGGCCTTGCTTTGAGCCCAGTCCTGCTGACACGGGAAAGCACTCAGCGGTCAGTGTGGTTGGAGAACAAAGCTGAGCTGCTCCTTCAGCATGCCAACAGCTGCTCGGCAGGAGGCCTGGCCATAGAAAGCCTGGGCTTCTTTCACCATTTGCTCATATGCAACAAACAAAGACAACAAACAGAAACTGAAAACACTCTCACACACACACAGATACACACACATAATTTAAAAAACGTGCATATACAATAAATGGACAAACAGTTTTAGGAAAGAATTTTTTAAAAGATCTTTCCAACCTTACAATATTATAGAAAAAATAATACATAAAAGATTAAAATTTTCACATCCTTGACATCTTGACCCTAGCTGAACTTGAAGTGCTAATAACAAATAATAACAGATTTAGTGAAATCCAATTAGTAAATGATTCATTATTTGACTTCTATGTATGTATACGTTCAGCACCAGATCCCATAACTCCTTCTGATCTCAATCACCTGAATTCTGACTTGGTACACTCATGGCACCTCATTACAAGCACACACAAAACCAGCACTTCACCAAAACTCAATGTCTCGTCTTGTCATCCACCTAGGTGTGTTACTGCTTAACTCCCTTTGTTCTGCTCGTGATCCTCTACCTGTAATCATCTTTAGTCCTTCATCATCTGCCCTGACTTGGAGCTTTGATTACTCATCCATCTGTTCAGCAAGGACACCATTTCAAGCCTGTTTCACCAGTTAAGCTGCTACGCACCGCTACTATATACCAACTCACCTGCTCCAGGCCGTTTTTCTCATTTCTGTCAGTAAAGCTTGTTGCACTGAACTTGTGATGTTCCTTTCATGTTTTGTGACTGTGTGTATGTACCCATATGTATGTGTGTGTCTCATTTGTTATTGCATAAATCATAAATCTTAAATTTATGTCCCCCTTCAGTCTGGGGAAATTCTGTTCCTCTTCAGTCGTTTACTCCGACGTTACGTCGAGTGATGTATTTGGGATCGTACTCGGAAGCCGAATCACCACTGAGCTAAAGAGAAAAGGCTCTTAAAGGAAGGACCACAACAAAGGCAGCACTTTGTCGAGTGCAACAACATTGTCGAGTGAAATCTGCATGCCAGGCCACTCCCCCGTACATACGGGCATATAAGATGGTGGCGTGCATCCACTCATTCAGATTTCTGCTTTGGTGCTTACAGACATTCTCACCTGCTCGATTGCGTAACCGGCCCCGCTGGCATCGTTGCACTCCAGCGAAGTGCTGCCTTTATTGTGGTCCTTCCTTGGGCAAGCCGATCTAAAAGAGCAAATTTCTCACACGGTCATTGAGAGATGTGATGACCGCGGTGGCTGCTCGGTCAGAGGCTGACGCTGAACTGGCGGCCATGCTCCTCCGAGTGGGCAAAAGCATGGTGGTGGTGGTGTCCCCTTCTCCCGAGCACTTGCGGCTTGACGATTGGTTTCTGGGTGCGAGGACCAACGTTCCACCTCGCCCTGTCCCAGTACCTTTCTTTCCGGAGGTTCATGAGGAGCTCACTAAGATGTGGAGGGCCCCCTATACGGCTCGCTTGAGTCTGAGTTCCTCCCTCCTCACTACCCTCGATGGTGGGGAAGCCAGGGGGTATGTTGACGTTCGTGGAGGGTGCAGTTGCGGTGCATTTATGCTCACAAAACGCCGCCACCTGGCGGAATCGTCCGCGCCTCCCGTCCAAAGCCTGTAAGCTTTCGTTGGCTTTGGCTGCGAAGGCTTACAGCTCTGCAGGGCAGGATGCCTCCGTCTTGCATGCTATGGCCATCCTGCAAGTCTACCAGGCCAAAGCACTTAAAGAACTGCACAATGGTAGTTCTGACCCTGGGTTAATGCAGGAGCTGCGCTTGGTGACCAATAACCTGGTGCAGATGGCTGACGTCGACAAAGTCCGCTTTCTCGACACACCTGAGCCAGGCTGGCCTCTTCGGTGACACTGTCAAGGACTTTGCCCAACAGTTCTAGGCAGTCCAGAGGCAGTCGGAGGCGATCAAGCACATCTTGCCCCGCTGTGACAAGCCATCTGGTGCTCGGCCTGCTCGTTGCTAAGGGCGCCTCCCTACAGCTGCTACATGTGCTCCCTGTAACAATCCAAGAGGCAACCCGTCAGCCGGGACGTCGAACCAGCTGTAGGAAGGCAGCGCAGCCTGATGCTCAGGTGTCCACTAAAAGAAAGACCTGCAAGTCTGCAAAGCGGCCCTGACACGATCAACCTGGAGATGGAGGAATTTGTTCTTCGGGGGACTCCGACAACTGCGCCCCCACCTTTTCAAAAAAAGAGCAATTTCCTCTATCTCCAGGTCTGCTGCCTTGGGTCCGGTTCCTGAGCGACAACAATTTCCAACTCGGAGCTTGAATTCGCCACCGCGGGATCCAGTGGAGAAGGTAAGTGTTGCCCAAGGCAGCCCGACTTTACTTCAGGGCGCTCCGCTCCCTGAGTTGAGTCCCCTTCCCCTCCCAGGCTGCCCCACCGCAGGTACGTCAGCTACCGTTCCATTGATCTCTCTTGTATGCCGGCTGGGGGCCTGGCTAGCGCTCCCCAGCCCATCCCGCTGGTTTATCCAGATGGTGTGACTCGGCTACGCAATTCAGTTTGCGAGGCGTCCGCCCAGGTTCAGGGGCGTCCGTTTCACATCTGTCCGTTTCACTCTGTCCTGCATGTGGAGATTGCAGTTCTCCTGGCGAAGGACGCAATCAAGCCTGTCCCTCCAACCGAGATGAAATCAGGTTTTTACAGCCCTTATTTCATCGTACCCAAGAAGAGCGGTGTGTTATGACCCATTCGGGACCTTTGAGTTCTGAATCGGTTCCTTCACAAGCTACCGTTCAAGATGCTGACTTCAAAACGCATTCTTTCATACGTGCGTCACCAGGATTGTTTTGCAATCCTGACCTGAACAACGTGTACTTTCATGTCTCGATTCTACCTTGATACAGACCATTTCTTTGGTTTGCCTTCGAGGGTCAGGCATATCAGTACAAACTCCTCCCCTTTGCCCTGTCCCTGTCTCCCCGCGTCTTTACCAAACTTGTGGAGGGTGCCCTAGCCCTGCTTTCGACGTCTGGCTGATAATAGCTTTTTTGCGAGATCTGTTGTGTCGACACAGGGATCTGGTGCTTCAACACCTTAGCCATTTGCAGAGCATCTCTTTTCTTGGAATGGAGCACGCCTCACGAATGAACGATCGCAGTCAGTGCTGAATTGCCTGAAACTCTTCAGACACAAAAACAGCGGTTCCTCTCAAATACTTTCAGAGGCTCCTGGGGCATATGGCAGCCGAAACTGAGGGCACGCCTCTCGGCTTGCTCCATATGAGACTGCTTCAGTGCTGGCTACATGACCGAATCCCGAGATGGACATGGCACTGCAGCACTTTCCAGGTCGGTGTTACCCCAGAATGTCGCCACCTTTTCAGCCCCTGGTCAGACCCTGTATTCCTACGGGCAGGTGTGCCCCTAGGCCAAGTGTCAAGGCATGTAGTGGTCAACACAGATGCCTCCATGATGGTCTGGGGTGCTGTATGCAACGGCAGGCAGTTTCAGGCTCCTGGACACTAACAGTGTTTCTCGCTCTACGCCGTTTTTTTCCGATGCTGCAGGACAAACACGTGCTAGTCCGCACGGACAACACAGTGACCGTAGCGTACATCAACCACCAGGGCGGTCTACGCTCCCGTCGCATGTCGCAACTCGCCCGCCATCTCCTCCTCTGGAGGCTCCCCTCAGCAAGGACACGCTGGCACACAGCTGGCCCCGGGGTCTTCTCAAGTACGCCTTTCCCCCAGTAAGCCTCCTTGCAAAGACCCTGTGCAAGATCAGGGAGGACGAGGAGCAGGTTCTGTTGGTTGCGCCCTATTGGCCCACCCAAACCTGGTTTGTCGACCTCATGCTCCTCGCGACAGCCCCTCCTTGTAAGATTCCCCTGAGGAAGGACCTTCTTTCTCAGGGGATGGGCACCATCTGCCACCTGCGCCCAATCTGTGGAACCTTCACGTGTGGTTTCTGGATGGGACGGGGTAGATCTTTCTCAGGCCGTAATAGACACTATTACTCAGGCCCCCTCTATGAGGCAGGCCTATGCTCTAAAGTGGGGTCTGTTAGTTGATTGGTGTTCCTCTCGCCGAGAAGACCCACAGAGATGCTCGGTCAGAATGGTACTTTCCT
>NW_026129307.1:0-14599 GCF_022985175.1 Labeo rohita
GCACTGTAGTTTCTGCAGTAGAAGTAGGGATCTCTGTTGTTGATGAAATCACTTCTGCTGTGCTTTGTTCTTCTGTCGTAGTAGATTGAGAGGTACCTGTTGTCAGCACTGTAGTTTCTGCAGTAGAAGTAGGTATTTGTGTTGTTGATGAAATCACTTCTGTTGTGCTTTGTCCTTCTGTTGTAGTAGATGAAGAGGTACCTGTTGTCAGCACTGTAGTTTCTGCAGCAGAAGTAGGTACTTCTGTTGTTGTTAAAATCACTTGTCTTGTGCTCTGTCCTTCTGTCGTAGTAGATGGAGAGGTACCTGTTGCCAGCACTGTAGTTTCTGCAGTAGAGGTAGGTACTTTTGTTGTTGTTGAAATTACTTCTGTTGTGCTTTGTCCTTCTGTCGTAGTAGATGGAGAGGTACCTGTTCTCAGCACTGTAGTTTCTGCTGTGCTTTCAACTGTAGGTGATTCAAATGTGGACATGCTTGTAGTGGTCGTAGTTGTTGTAAATGTTGACTGAGCTGTTGTTGTAGAGAATGGTGAAGATGAAATGACTACTGAAATCAAAAGAGTTGTTCACATTTTTAAACATGTTTTTCTTATTATTTGAAGGTATTTTGTTAGTATATAAAATAAACGGTAATTCTTCACAGTAATGGTACTTGAATAATCATTTGCCAATAACAGAATGAATACTTTCTTCAATATGAACTCATGACTAGTGAAGAAATATACTAATGTAGAAAATTCTAAATACACTAATAGCTGAAATTTAAAGGTATAATCTGTTTTGTGTTATTTACGTTTCCATCGAACTCAATATACTGTGACTTATACTCTCAGGTTAAATTAAAAATAAAACCTACAAAGAACAGGGGTCATGTCATGAGAAATCAAATTTGCCTTGATCCTTTGGCATATAAGAAGTCTTTGTACCATTAAAACATCTTGCTAGTTTCATAGCTAAAACGTCCTCCTCATTATAGACAAAGCATTTATTCAATCAACCTCCAAAACAGCTAGTTTGGATCTGAGGTGCAAGGTGACATCACAAACATTTGCATAACCACTGCTTCCAGAGCAAGGCATCAATGCATAGTCATTTTCTCACCATAGGCCCCGCCCACTGTCGTTCAGTAGCATCAAAAGCAAATAGAAATTACAATCACTGCCGCTACCTTTTCTACACTGGATACAGTATACAGATGCGTGTTCACTTGTGGGGATACAATCGGGACTTAACTATTGTTATACCCATAACTATTGTTTGTGGAGAAGTGTCTGTCGTGACCTCCGCCCTGATTGATTCCGGCGCGGCTGGTAACTTCATTGATGCGGACTTTGTCGCTACCAATCACCTGCCTACCCTCTCTTGTTCTCCTCCTGTCACAGTGGCCGCCCTCGACGGGAGACCGCTAGGTTCTGGAAGCATCCACCACACCACCGCCGATCTCACCCTCCGAATCGAACCCTCACACTATGAAACCACCCGTCTCTTCATAATATCATCACCTCAATCACCTGTCATTCTGGCCTACCCCTGGTTGCACCTCCACGACCCCACCATCGCCTGGGCCAGCCGCACTATCACCCACTGGTCTCCACACTGTAACCAGCACTGCCTCCAGCCGCAGGTCAGACCCGTCAGCTCACCCCAGACCCAGGGCACCACCAGCATCGTACCCACCGAGTATCAAGATCTCCTGGAGGCCTTCAGTCGCACCAAAGCCACTCGTCTACCCTCTCACCGCCCCGGGGGATTGCGCCATCGATCTCTTCCCGGGAGCTGAACCCCCCCAGGGGGCGCATCTTTCCGCTGTCCCATGCGGAGTCGGAGGCCATGAACACCTATATCCAGGAGGAGCTGGCTAAGGGTTTCATTCGACCTTCCACCTCACCTGCTTCAGCTGGGTTTTTCTTCGTTAAGAAGAAGGACGGTGGTCTCCGACCCTGCATTGACTACCGTGGACTTAACAAGGTCACCATTAAATATCGCTACCCACTCCCGCTCGTTCCTGCGGCCTCATCACCCATCAGCTCATCACCCATCAGCTATACGCCAAGGAGGAGAAGTGTGAGTTCCACCAAGACAGAATTTCCTTCCTCGGCTACATCATCAGCTCTGAGGGTGTGGTCATGGATGAGAAGAAGGTCAACGCCGTCCTCAACTGGCCACGACCTTCCACCCTTAAAGAACTTCAACGCTTCCTCGGCTTCGCCAACTTCTACCGCCGTTTTATTCGTCACTTCAGCACGGTGGCAGCTCCACTTTCCGCCATGGTTAAGAAGGGAACCGCCCGTCTCACCTGGACTCAACCTGCTCTCGAGGCTTTCAACGACCTCCGCCACAGATTCACCACCGCTCCCATTCTCCACCACCCAGACCCCGAGCGACCCTTCATTGTGGAGGTGGATGCCTCAAGTACTGGTGTTGGGGCGGTGCTCTCCCAGCGGCAGGGGGAACCTGGTAAAACATTCCCTTGCGCCTACTATTCGCATAAGTTGACCCCAGCTGAGCGGAATTATGATGTGGGCAACCGTGAACTACTCGCTATTAAGCTAGCCCTCGAGGAGTGGCGGCACTGGCTCGAAGGCTCCAAGTACCCCTTCACTGTTCTAACCGACCACAAAAACCTGGAATACCTCCGCTCAGCGAAACTACTAAACCACCGGCAGGCCAGGTGGTCCCTGTTCTTCACTCGGTTTGACTTTCAGGTCACCTACGGTCCAGGCTCGCAAAACACCAAGGCGGACGCCCTTTCCCGCATTCACGAACCCGAGATCCCCACCAGCTCCTCCGAGACTATTCTGCCCACCTCCATGATTGTGGCACCCATGGTGTGGGACATCATGACTGAAATTCAGGAGGCCCAAGCCCAGGATCCCGCACCTGCTGAATGCCCTGACAATAGCACCTACGTACCCCCCGGCCTACGCTCCCGAGTCCTTACCGAGGTCCACACCGCTCCAAGCTCTGGTCACCCCGGCATTGAGGCCACCCTGCATCTGGTCAGCAACAGGTTCTGGTGGCCCTCCCTTCGTTCGGACACCATCGACTTCGTCAAGGGCTGCCCCGTATGCAATACCGCCAAGCTTCCTCGTCGTTTGCCCGCCGGCCTCCTTCAACCCTTACCAGTGCCACAGCGCCCCTGGTCCCACATCGCCATCGATTTCATCACCGATTTGCCTCTCTCCAAAGGACACACCACCATTCTCACCATCATCGATCGGTTCTCCAAGGGCTGCCGTCTCATCCCCTTACCGAAGCTCCCCACAGCCATGGAAACAGCCGAACTGTTCTGCAACTGGGTGTTCCGATTCTACGGTTTACCTGAGGACATTGTATCGGATCGTGGACCCCAGTTTACCTCTCGTCTCTGGGCTAGTTTCTTCCGTCTCCTGGACATCAACATCAGTCTCACCTCTGGGTACCATCCAGAAGCCAATGGGCAGGTCGAACGTCTCAACCAAGAATTAATCCGCTTCCTTCGCTCCTACTGCCAGAATCACCAAGAGGAGTGGAGCCGCTACCTGTTCTGGGCCGAGTACGCCCAGAACTCGCTACGGAAACCTGCCACTAATCTGACTCCATTCCAGTGTATCTTAGGCTACCAACCCCCCATGTTCCCCTGGTCCGGCGAACCTTCAGAACTTCCAGCAGTTAACTCTTGGCTTCAACGCAGCGAGGAGACCTGGGATAAAGCCCATGTACACCTACAAAGGGCTGTACACCGCACCCAGCTCCAGGCCAACCGCAGACGCCGACCCAACCCTCCATATGAACCTGGCCAATGGGTATGGCTTTCCACTCGGGACCTCCGGCTCCACCTACCCAGCAAGAAGCTCAGTCCCAGGTACGTGGGTCCCTTCAAAATAATTAAACAGATTACACCTGTTTCCTTTCGTTTGTCCCTACCTGCTGAATATCGTATCTCACCAACATTTCATGTCTCTCTGTTCAAGCCTGCTGTCGGTCCGGGAGGAGTGGAGAACCTAGACGAGACTGCCTCCCAGGAGCCTCCCCCTGACATCATCGACGGCGAGGAGGTTTACCGTGTCAACACCATCTTGGATTCCCGACGCCAGAGAGGTCGTTTACAGTATCTGGTCGACTGGGAGGGCTTCGGTCCTGATCTTGGACCCCTCACTCACTACGGAGTTCCATTCTCTGCACCCAGATCGACCAGCCCCCCGTGGGAGGGGTAGACCCCGGCGTCGGGCACCTCCTCGCGCCAGGAGTCGCTCGCAGGGGGGGGGCTCTGTCACAAATGCGGTCTCTGTGGCTCCCTCCGACCGCCGTCAGCGGGAACCATCCCCGGACTTTTAACTCACTACATTTCCCATCACCCCGTACCTGGGACCCCCTTCCCTTCGCCCGGTTCCGGGTCGCCATTTTAGGCTGCCGCTTCCGCTCGAAGTTTTGTTCGGCCATTTTAGGCTGCCGCTTTCACGGACTGCCTTCCCGTTGCCGTTTTGTTTGGCCATGCTAGCAATCCTGAGCGTTCTTTTCACGGACTGCCTTCTCGTTGCCGACTGGACTGGTTATCGTTTGTGCGACTCTCTGCTGCCTGCCCTTTACTGTTTTACGCCCGTTAACTGGATTATTCCCCTTGATCGCCGCCGGCCCCGACCTTCTGCCTGGATTATCGTTACCCCTACGGATTTGCCTGCACCATACCAGTCTGCTGTTACCGAACTCTGCCTGTTTGACTCCTCTTTGTTAAATAAACGGTTGCTTATGGATCCAACGCCTCCGGATTCGTTCATGTCCACGTTACAAGAAGGATCCCAGCTTACAGAAAAAGTGGATAGTTTATTTTTAACGGCATCCAGGATCATGTCAGAGGATTGTTTAGACTTCGGAGCATGTTGTTTTGTAAACAAGGCACAGTGTCATGGAGCGTTAACAAAGAAACATTTGTTGGAAGATGAAGCGATACTAGATCTAACTGCAGCTGTATCACAAACTGTAAGTAGATTACTTCATAATGCTTTGTCTGGAAATTAGTGTTTTTTTTTTTTTTTTTTTTTTTTTTTTTTATGTTGTCAAAGCACTCACATGAAGTAGCGAGGGGGCATTAATACTAATTCCTATGCAATGACGTTAGCCAATCATAACAATGGCCCATTACTGAGAAGCCTTAAAGGATACGCCCCTTAAAAACAGGTCGTTTCAAACAGAGGGTCAGAATAAGGGTTGCAAATAATCATTATTTAACACATTTATTTATTTATTTATTTATTTATTTATTTATTTTGTGCCAGGAAGTCATTTGACTCCAATCATTGTAGTGAGTACCAGTTGGTGTTAGTTGTGTTCCTGCAGCAATGCTGGCATTTTCATCTAATAATCGTTGGCTGTTTTGGTAAACCGAATTAATAAATAAAGACATGTTTGCATGTGTGTTATAATGGAATATTTCAAGAAGTTATGTACAGTAATTAACTGTATTTGTTTTGTCGTCTAAATGTATGAGATTATGGATGCGCCGTATTTTACATGCAAACGTGCCTTAAGTTTCTCCATATATATGTTTAATTCTATAAATAAAAAATAATAAAACTACAAAGAATTTTTATCTTTGGTTTTTGTACCCGTCATGAGTTCATGTTGAAGTAAGTATTAATTCAGGTATTAGTACATGATTATTCATGTACTACTATTGTAAAAAAATTTTACCATGTATATTTATTACATACCATGGTTAGATTATTTATAGTATGGGTGTTATGAATATAACATCAGTCTTTGAGTACTAGTTTGGAGGTCAGTGATATGGGAGAATTGTAAGATTTTAAAGTGCTGGAATATGTGTGGAATATGTTTTTTTTTTTTTTTTTTTTTTTTTTTTTTTTTGTATATTATATAACATATGCTATATACAAATGCTAAAAATACACAACATAATTAATTGTATTCTTTTATATATCAATATGTAATTCAGTTTTCTGCAGTTATTTTACAGCATATTTCTTATATATCTTTTTCACCAGCTATTTGTGTTCTTTTAATTGTAACAAAATGGTAGCGCACACACACACACACACACACACACACACACATATATATATATATATATATACTGTATATACACTGTGTGCAGAATTATTAGGCATGTTGATATTCTGGTCATATTTTTTTTCCAAACACATTTTACCAATTCCAAACCACATCAGTCTTAATAACTACTGTTAATTTTGTATTTAATCATTTATATGTGATATATAATTGTCCGTGAAGGCTGGAAGTGAAAAACTCCTTATATTCAGGTGTGCATAATTATTAGGCATGTTTTCTTTTACATATAAAATGAGCCAAAAAAGATATTTAACCCAGACTGAAAAGTCCAAATTATTAAGCAGTACATTTTGGGAGTTCATGTTTAGTCTCCTATCCTAAAAAAGTCTTAAGTTGCAGAGATGGACTAAAATGAACTCCCAAAACTTACTGCCAGATTTTGGAAGATAAATTCTTGAATCAGAGGTACAAGAGAATGTGATGCTTGTCCTTCAAGAGTCACTCTCAACTTATCTGTCTATAAAGCCTATAAAAAAAAAAAAACTGTCTTCATGTATTTCACAACACATCAGCTTGTTATTCTTATTAAGTCAGGGGCATTTTTAAGGATTTTTTACCAAGCAAAGTCTCTGAGAACCTGACACATTGTACTTATGAAGACTCCAGGTAGGTTGCAGTTCTGGAAAATGGTGGCGCTGGAGAGTAAACGGTTCCTGATGGTGTCACACCTAATTCTTCACCTCAGTTCCTAATTCTTTTGCAGTTAACATGCATCTTTTCTTCTCCACATGTTTTTTCTGGCCATGCAGACTCAACAAGCATTTCGCTGTCCAATGGTCAAGCCTTAACTTTGCAAATTCTTGTAATGCATTAGTATTGCATTCTTCTCATGGGCATTTAATAATTTGGATTTTTCAGTCTGGGTTAAATATCTTTTTTGGCTCATTTAATCTGTAAAAGAAAACATGCCTAATAATTATGCACACCTGAATATAAGGAGTTTTTCACTTCCAGCCTTCACAGACAGTTATACACTACCGTTCAAAAGTTTGGGGTCAGTAAGACTCGTAATAGTCTTTAAAGAAGTCTCTTATGCTCATCAAGGCTGCATTTATTTGATTAAAAATATAGAAAAAAAAACAGTAGTATTGCAAAATGTTTTTACAATATAAAATAATGTTTTTTTTTTATTTTAACATACTTTAAAATAGAATTTATTCCTGTGATGAAAAGCTGAATTTTTATCAGCTGTTACTCCAGTCTTAAGTGTCACATGATCCTTCAGAAATCATTCTAATATGCAGATTTATTATTAGAATGATCAATGTTGGATAATATCAACAGTTGTGCTGCCAAATATTTTATTATTTTTAATACATTATTTTAATATATTATTATTAACTTAATACATCCTTGGTGAATAAAAGTATTAATTTCTTAAAAAAAAAAAAAAAAAGAAACAATAAAAATGTACTGACCCCAAACTTTTGAACAGTAGTATATATCACTTACAAATGATTAAATACAAAATTAATAGTAGTTATTAAGATTGTTGTGGTTTACAAAAAAAAATATGACCAGATTATCAACATGCCTAATAATTACGCACACAGTGTATATGTATATATATATATATATATACATATGTATATAGTAACATAATCCATTACATTGCACATTGTAGATAATGCAATCAGACTACTTTTTTATTACTTGTAAATTACTTTTGACCGAACTTGTTTATCACATTGATAGGATAATCATGTACCATGATGATGTAAAAATACAAAGAGTAAAAAAATATATTCCATTCATTGTAATTAACAACATGAAGTGCATTAAACATTTATATTACATCAGTGTTTTCCAAACTGAGGTTCGTAAAGAAACTAGCGAACAATTAATTAAATAATAAAAATTTTAAAAAATCATTGTAAAATAACAATTAAAATAAAAAACATACTGAAAAATATGAAAAATCTTATGTTTACCTGCATGCCATTTGACCAGAGAACCGTACACATGCAAAGGTGATACTTAATAATTAAAATATTTATTTTAAAATCTCAGGGGTACTTAAAGTAAATATATCAGTTGAAAGAGGTTCGGATGACAGAAAGTTTAAAAAATTTAAATGTTAGACATTTTAATGAGTTTGAAAGACAAAAGTCCTCCAAAGACAAAATAATACATGGTTAAATTAGAATTAAATTAAAATTAATATGTTCAAAAGTGGTTAATGCAATGTTAAAACACTTCTTAAAGCTGAAATTATCAATCATTTTAGTTTAGAACTGAATAACAAAAGCTTTTGTAACTTACATGAATTTGTTCCAAAAAACCAGCAAATAAATAAAGTAGTTTTTTCCAGAAATACATGTTGAGATTTTTCCAAAAAATAGCCAGTTTGGTTAAAAAAAAAAAATAATAATATTCATAAAATAAATATTTATAAAAATATATTTTGATTTATAAAAATATCTTTCAGTATTTGCTCTCTTCATTAAATTACATAAAATAAATATTTATAAAAATATATTTTTATTTGCATATCAGCATCAACCTGATCTCAAGATGTGTGCATGTTGTCTGCAGACAATAAATGTAATTAGGTGGGCACTTCTGTGTAAAAAAGTTCACGCCTTAAGTAAACCACACTGATTGGGAGTGCGTGTGCTTTAGTATTGCCCGAACAGTTATATGACCTTTACCTGTTACACCCTTTCCGTGATATATAGAGAAAAAGATGCTTTCTCCTTTTCATTTGTTTATCTTCTGAAAATTTGTATTTGTTCTCATTTGTACTTTTCCCCTTTATAGATATTTAAAGAAAAGAGAAACTACTAAAACAGATTTTGAATACTAGAACAGATTTTAGATAAGATTTTGGTACATACAGTACAATAAAACATCAGGTTCAAATTTAAAACAGTTTATACATTGCCATTTTGTTTGTACTGTTATCTAACATGTTGTTGGTTGTGATAAATCCTTTAAGATATCAAACAATACCTAATAATACCTAGGTTTATTACTCCAAACAAAGCCAAAGATTATCTGAAAGGTCTTAGATTCAACTCAGTTGTTTCTCAAAACTAAATAGGCAGAAGATTTTGAGTTGATACCTTATTCATAAGTTTTGTTATAGCCTAATGGAAACGGAGTGGAAAACAACTGTTTCATAATGTAATGTTACATTCTTCAGAAACTCATTATTTTAACTGTTAAACTAGATCCAGAAGCTAATTCACACCAGTCATAATGCAGAAAATAAACATACACATTGCGGTGAGGTTGCTAGGCTGTGCACAGATAAGGCTTGGGTCACTCCTTAAGTATAGGTCTATAAGATTTTTCCACCAGTTTTATTGTCTGTCCCAAAAAACAGGTCGTAAATCCAGGCTTAGTAATGTAACAGCACACCTTTTGCCAACAAACTGCATGATTTGAGACATCAGTCATGTCCATTACACAAACATAAAATCTCACTCAACAATATAAGTTTTGGGCAGAAATTTAATACTTAGGGTTAGTAATCTTGGGTTCTTTTGTTCTTGTGGCATTCTATAAATAGTAACTTTGTGGTTATCAATATTATATGGCAATCACAGGAAAACAATGACGTATAATATGTTCTTGACCCAAGGGACATGATGTCCACACCCCCTTTGCTATCTCAAAAACGTTTTTTTGAGTCATAGAGAATATCCTGTCATGTGTATTTCATAAAGCCAAAGGACACTTCCATGGAAATGCAAACCAAACCAAACTTCCTCTTTTCTTCTGCATTATAGCATTATAATTGCTTTATAATGGATTTGATTTACTGAATATATATTATATTGAGTTTTTAAAAGAAATTACATCATTTATCCTCCACACACAAGGTGTGCTCAAAAAAAAGCATTAAAGCATTGAATTGTAATTTCAGTTAGTTTTATCGTTAAGCAAAAGAAAGACATGATGTCTGGGCTGGTTTGCTAGTCTTAGCTGGAGTAAGATGTTCTGCTAACAGTTCAGATTAGGGAACACATATTCACTACTAACTAAAAGTTAAACTCTTAATTTGCCACTTCTTGATAGTAAACAAGGTAGTTGTTGTAGTTATGTAGTTATGTTTAGTTATTGGGTAGGGTTAAAGGATCTAGAATATTGTCATGTAGAATAAGGCATTTGTGTGTGATTTATAAGTATTAATGGTAACACTTTACAATAAGGTACATTAGTTAACATTTAATACATTAGTTAACGTAAACTAAAAAATAAACAATACTTCTACAGCATTTAATAATCTTAGTAATGTTAATTTCAGCATGAACAAACAATAAATGACTGTATTTTTATTAACTAACATTAACAAAGATGAATAAATTGTGTAATAATTGTATTGTTCATGTTAGTTAATAAATTAACTAATATTAACAAATGACATCTTATTATAAAGTGTTACTGTATTAATAAACACCCAATATGCTAGTAGTACCAGCTCAGGGTTTAAGAGGTTTTTTTTTTTTTTTTTTTTTGCAGCACCATACACTCTTTAAAAAAAAAAAAAAAAAAAAAAAAATTTTTTTTAAAGTAAGTGTTCATGCTGCCTTACAATTTTAAGTTTACTCAACTCTAATATCCATGTTTTCATGTAGTACAACTTAACATTTCATGTCGACTAAACTTAAAATTTTAAGGCAGCACGAACACTTAATTTTTAAGTTTAAACTTTTTTTTTTTTTTTTTTTTTCACCTTGTTCATAACAGGTTTTGTTATTCCAGCCATTGCTTAGAAAAACTAGACTGGCCTGAGCAAAGCCCAAACCTGAACCCCACTGAGCACCTTTTGGGGTGTATTGTAACAGTGAGGCTGACTGATGCTTTTGGGTAAGTTTTGAAATTAAACTCATTTGTTATATGTTAACTAAAAATGCATTATAAACCTGTTTTTATCACATCATCTTTTGTAACAGGCTTTTATGTAGCATGATAAAAAAAATGTTCCATATGGAGCAGCAGGTCTGTTACATATCATGCTGTGTGAATGCACAACACAAGCCTAAAAGTGTGAAGCAAGTAATTTTTTGACAGAACCACTTAAACACACACTATACTTTTCACAATTTGAGCTTTAGTTTGATTAGTTGTGCAGCTTCAATGGATAATGTGATGAGAAAGAAAGACCAGCATACAGAGAACCAGAATCCAGATAATGTATAAGGGAAACCAAGTCTTATCAAAGCAATTCAATGAATTGAATCAATGAATTCTTTTTTTATTCTTTCCAAATATGACTTCACCATTTCTTCCAATCACATTGGGTGGTTGGGGTTAACAGATGGGGTTTTGGTCTTTGGTCTTTTTTGGTTTCTTTGCAACAATAAGCCCATGGGACAACAACTGCAGTTGCAGTTTTTCTGAGATAGAATTTGAAATATATTAGTCCAAAATGGATTTAACTTGGGGCGGAGAACATAACTATACAGGTGAGTGACTTTCTCAGTCTGGTACTTATCACATAGTGGGGAAACATCTGAAAAAATTCTACGTAGCTTTGTTGTAGGATAAAGTTGGATATAATGAGATCTTAAATTGGATAAGACAATCTAGATTTGACAGAGCATTTACAAATATGCTTTGATGCATTAACCCAGTGCCCATCATTTATCTTCTCCCTTACTTCAATTAATTATAAAGTGAATTATAAAGTAGATGTCAACCTCTCTCTCCCTCCAACTGGTCAAAACTTAACCATTTACTTAACTTAGTAAATTGAATTTTCTGCTGAACACAGAAGAATATTTAAAAGATATTTTTTCCTCCAGTTTACAATTACAGTGCCTTGTGAAAATCTTCATACACTCCAATGTTAAGTATGCACATTCTTCAAACTTTTCTATTAGTTAACCTGTGGCAAATTCATTTGAATGAGTATGATTTGAAAAAGGCACACACCTCTCAATAAACAGCTGAAAATATCAGAGCAAAAACCAAGCCCTAAGGTGGAAAGAACTGCCTGTAGAGCACAGAGACAGGATAAGGGATAAGGCACAGATCTGGGTAATAGTTCAGAAAATAATTCTGCTGCATTGAAGGTTTGCAGAAGCATGTAGTCTCCATTATCCTTAATGGATAAAGGTTTGGAAAAACTAGGACTCTTTCTAGAGCTCGCCTCCTGGCCAAACTAAGCAATTGATGGAGAAGGGCCTTGGTTAGACTGATGACCAAGAGGCTGATAGTCACTCTAGTTGTGCTCCATGATCACATATGCAAATGGAAGAAACTTACAGAAGTACAAACATCACTGCAACACTCCACCAATCCTGTCTTTATGGCAGTGTGGCCAAACTCAATCCTCTCCTCAGTGAAGAATTTGCAACAAAGCACCTAAAGAACACTCAGATTGAACCTCAATTCCAGTTCAGAGGAGACCAGGCACTGCTCATCACCTGCACAGTCAAAATAGAAGAAAAGCTCAGTGCACTAAAATATTGAGATAGCTCTAATGAAAACCCAGTCCTAAACATTCAGAACCTCTGACTGGGGAGAAGGTTCACCTTTCTACAGGACAATGAACCCAAGCACGCAGCAAGAGTGGCTTACAGACAACTCTGTGAATGTGGCCCAGCCACAGCCTGGGCTTGAACCCAATCAAACATTTCTGGAGAAACCTTTATGTTAGGTTTGTTGGACACCGATGTGAATGCAGATACAACAACTCGATCACAAACATGTAATAATGAATGATTCAATAGCCCCATTTTTCACACAGTCTTTACTGGTAAATTACCGTTAAGAGATCATGTATTGAGAGGTGAAGAGGTGAGGTGAAGAATGCCAGATAATTACCAAATGCAAATGTGCAAAGCTTGTTGTCATTATACCAAAAAGACTCAAGGCTGTAAAAGTGCATCAAGGGTATGAATACTTGCTCCATGTACCCATTTTTTTTTTTTTTTTTAATACATTTTCAAAGTTGTCACAGATCTGTTTCTTGCTTTGTCATTATAGGGTATGGAGTGTAGATTAATGTGGGGAAAAAAGTTATTTAAAGCAGTCTAACATAAGGCTACAACATAAAATGTGACAAAAAAGGAAGGGGCATGAATACTTTAGCAAGTCATTGTATATATACAAAGGGTGTGATACAGTAGTATTTATGACTTTTATATATCTTTATAACTCCAGGACAAAACCTTATTTTGATCCTGTTTTGAAGCAGTATGAGTTAAATTTAAGTACACAATTAGACAATACCAATTTAGGTCAATTAATTACCAAGTAATGCTTAATTTTGTTCAGTCTGTGGTGTAAAAAGGTCTTAGCAATTAAAGAAAAACACTTAAGCACAACACAAAGTCAAAGTATCTGAAAAATACTAGTAGTCCACTGTATGAAGAATTTTTGGCTATGTAACAGTTTACATTATTTTGCTATCCTCACTTACATAAATGATCTATAGTGTCCTGCACCCACTAGTAAAAAAATATCAAAAATTATATCTGGTGTCTGAATAATTTTTGGTTTGACTGTACGTATGTGTGTGTATATTTTAATATTTCTATTTCAAAATGTCATGTTTAATTCAGTGTGCTGCTTGCCAATTTCATGTTTAATTTATTGTGTTACTTGCCATTTCTTTGTTATTCTTTGTGAAATTTACTAGCAATTTCTGAATAAAATGTAAAAATTGGTTACCCTACACAATTTTTCTTTCAGATTATTGAAGTTTGAGAAATCTTTTTCTTAAAAGATGCCAGGTATGAACCTCAGTAAAACTTTTTTTGTAAATTGCTAAAAAGAACATTCTGATTCATTTGTGTAATTGGACTTTGTACAACACTATTATAGCTCGGGCCCGGCTGAAGGATCCACCCCTCCATGGTTTTAAACATGGAAAGCAATCTAAACCAAACATGTTTTCAACTGAGGGGTAATCTCAGATCTGCTTTGACCCACTCCAAGCCCCTGAAATGCATCGATTTTAAGCTTTCAAGCCCCTATACTTACGCAGACAATCAGAATACATAGTCCATCCATAAAACAGACAACAACATTGATAAATTTAATTAGGCTCTATATAACCTTTCCAACCCTCATAAAATTAAACTAAATGTTTGTGTAGTAGATTCACTACATTAACATTCAAATGTCTTAATCTGAACAGCATGTTCTAAGCCATTTACATTTTTAAAGTAATTTAAAAATACAGCAATAATCAAAAGTGATAAATTAAAAGAAAGAACACTTCGAATGACTTGCAACCTCGGATCAGCTCATATTTATTATCTGCACATTTCATAGGCTGACGTCAGAGAGAATTCGAGCTCTCTGATAAATATTCCAATTATGTAATACCAATACATGGGTGGATATAGTTAGATACATCAGCTCATTGCTTGCTGTAAAGGAGTTACACAATTTTGAGTAAACATTTATAGGTTCTGCAGTTCACCTGAAATGAAACAATGATGACTGATCATTTCAAGTCTCAGTGTAGGTTCCTCAGGCCAGATCATTTATTGATTTCTTTTGTTAGCCGATCATTGTTCTCAATGACAAATAGATCCAGATAAAGTGTGTTCATAACAGACTAAGTGATT
>NW_026129307.1:15099-43187 GCF_022985175.1 Labeo rohita
GAAGGGGCATGAATACTTTAGCAAGTCATTGTATATATACAAAGGGTGTGATACAGTAGTATTTATGACTTTTATATATCTTTATAACTCCAGGACAAAACCTTATTTTGATCCTGTTTTGAAGCAGTGTGATTTATTTCATTTCATTTATTTCACTAGCTCGGGCCCGGCTGAAGGATCCACCCCTCCACGGTTTTAAACACAGATCAGATCTGCTTTGAACCACTCCAACCTGCTGAAATGCATCGATTTTAACCTTTCAAGCTCCTGTACTTATGCAGACAATCAGAATACATAGTCCATCCATAAAACAGACAACACCATTGATAAATTTAATTAGGCTCTATATAACCTTTCCAACCCTCATAAAATTAAACAAAATGTTTGTGTAGTAGATTCACTACATTAACATTCAAATGTCTTAATCTGAACAGCATTTTCTAAGCCATTTACATTTTTAAAGTATTTTAAAAATACAGCAATAATCAAAAGTGATAAATTAAAAGAAACAACACGCTACTTCAGATGACCTGCTACCTGAGATGAGCTCATATGTATTACCTGTATATTTCATAGGCTGACATCAGAGAGAATTCAAGCTCTCTGATAAATATTCCATGTATATTATGTAATACCAATACATGCGTGTATATAGTTAGATACATCAGCTCATTGCTTGCTGTAAAGGAGTTACACAATTTTGAGTAAACATTTATAGGCTCTGCAGTTCACCTGAAATGAACCAATGACGACTGATCATTTTAAATCTCAGTGTAGGTTCCTCAGGCCAGATCATTTATTAATTTCTTTGTTAGCCGATCATTGTTCTCAATGACAAATAGATACAGATAAAGTGTTTTACAACAGACTTAGTGATTACAGAATTTCCTTTTAGCGTCTACACCAGGGATCTCAAACCCTCCTGCGGACTTTAGTCCCAACCCTGCTCTAACACACCTGTTTGTAATTATCAAGTAACCCTGAACACCTTGATTAGCTGGTTCAGGTGTGTTTGATTGGGTTTGGAGCTGAAATCTGCAGGGCTGGAGACCCCTGGTCTACATTGCCTCATTCATCTTTAACAACAGGGCTGGGCAACTTGTTTCCTGGAGAGTTTTAGCTCCAACCTTAAGCAACCACACCTGATTAGGGTTTGAGCTAGAACTCTGCAAAACAGCGGCCCTCCGGGAGCAAAGTCTATTGTATTGGGTAATAAAGAAATTTTAATCAAGCAGTGTCTGAATGTTTGGAGTTTCTTGCCAAAACACTGTTATAATATATATATATGTGTATTTAAAAAAATATATAATGTCACAATATCACTACTGATCATGAACACTTTATTTTGTAGTTACAGTGCATCCTTCTGCTTCAGTTGTTCTTGAGGGTCTGTTTTAACTTCTTCTGTCGAAACTGCTTTTCGCCTCCACTCCGCATCTATTATTGTCATTGGATGCAGTGGGAAAAATCCAGCCAGTCCTACTCAGAGTAAAACAAGGATCAAAAACAAGGCAACTAGCATTTTGTTGTAATCATTAAACATTTTTTAAAAGAAATAATGAGTTTGAAATGACAATCTCTTGGTTGAAGCTCACCTAGAAGTTTGGCCACTGGTTTTGTTGTATGCGCCCCACATGCAATCCAGTACTTGATTCTTTCGTAATTGAAGGCGACAAGTTTTTCATTGTGTATGTTGGGGAGAGGGTCATATGAGCCCAGCTGCTCGATATATTTACTGTCTCTTGCCTGTTTATTATAAGCAGTCACAATGCGGTAGAAGGGTCTGTTAGTGGCACCTCCTAGTGCCAGCCTGATGACCACATGCCCACCATGATAGTTTTTGAGCAGGAAAGATGCTAAGACAAATACATAATGCATAACATAACATAAGTTTCACAGTGGCAATGTTTAATGTCACAAACATGAGGCTTTAATTCAGAAGCAGTAAGACTATTGGTCCTAGAGGCTACATTCTTATTTTAAACTTGAGGGACCAGTTGTTCAAACAGTTTAATCTGGATGAGAATGATCTGGATTTGGAAATCCCATGTTTTGCCATCCAGGATCAGGAAATTAAACCTCACATATCTACTGTTTTAGCAAAGCAAAGCAAAGATACTTTTAAGATTACCAGAGCCCCTGAGGGGACATGTGATGTGGCGAAGAGAAAACAAAAAAAGAGCTTTTTTCATTGCATTCACACAAAAAACTTTGCATTCGCTGACAAGTAACTACTTTTGGCTGGTTGTGCCAATGTAGTTTACAAACAGTAGTTTAAAAAAACACTTTAAATTAAACAATATTTCTGTTTGTCTGTGTGTGTATATTACATGTTACAAATTCTATCTAATGTCTCTCTATATGATAAATGTTTGTGTTTAAAAGTTTTAATAAAACATCAAAGGTATCCTGATCTTACTAAAATGTTTTGAACAACCCAAACTGACGATTTGATCCAGATCAAAACAAAGATTGGACTTTGTGTTCTTATTCATTTTCAGAATCCCCTTTTTACTTTTGAAAAACTTATTACATTTATTACATTTATTGATTACATTTGAACAACTGTCCCGAGATGTTGAGTTGAATCTAGTATGTTAAATAAGGAAGACGTCAAAAATGACTAATACTTAGAATAATAAACTTTATTAAAAATACTTACATAAGTGGACCATGATTGCCAGATACTCTGTTAAAGACAAAAGAGAGTAAGACAATAGAAATATTTATAAAATTTCATATATAAGCGAATAAGGTCTTACAGAAAATAAGCCCGTCTTTATGAGAGCATGGAGTGGCGTTACGTTTACCACATTTCGCGTAAAAAAAAACCACATACCTTATAAATCCGGTAACTTCATATAGTTACGACTGTAATATCGTTTAATATAAGCTTAACGTGTTTGTAATAGCGCTCAAACACACAACTATCTACAGACAGTTGTCAACATGACTAAATACTTTAAATTGTTCTGGGTTATCTTTCAAGAGGTTACGTATACTAAAAGTATTTATACCTTATTCTATTTATTACCTTAATGAGATCTAATCTTTCTTTTTCATATTTTTTACAACTTATTAAAACATGCTCTATTGTTTCTGCTTGGCCACAATAATTACATTTGCCTGTTTCATGTCTTCCAATTTTAAATAAATAATGATTTAGCCCACAATGTCCTATTCGGATGCGAGTAATAATAGTGTCTTCTTTCCTGTTTCTAAACTGATTTCTTCCCTTACCTACCTGCGGTTGTATGTTATACAAACGTCTACCCTTATTATCACTGTTCCATGCTTTTTGCCATTCATTATTAATAAAATCTCTTATCTTCCCTTTAACTTCTTCCTTGCTAAGTGTCACATATATTTCTATTTCTGAGTGTTTAAGAGCTTGCTTTGCTAGTTTGTCAACCATTTCATTGGCCTCCACTCCCACATCTGCAGGAACCCACAAGAACATTATTGAGCTAATATTACTTAATCTTAACAAACTTGCTATAATCTCATAAATAATGTCTTGCCTTGATGATTTTAACCCACTTACAAGACTTGTCAGTGCTGCCTGAGAATCAGAACAAACCAACACAAGTCTCGGTTTTGTATCTTCTACCCAATGGAGTGCTAACATCAAGGCAATTAATTCTGCAGCATATACTGATACGTGATCAGTGATCCTTTTCTTTATAGTTTTTTTAAATTTAGGAATATATACTGCAGCAGCTGTTCTACCAGAAGCAGGATCTTTAGAACCATCAGTATATACATGTAACCATGATGAATAAATCTGCTCTAAATATTGCTGTACAATAACATTCTTGGGGGTTTCTTTCTCACTCTTCAATATATTTTGTAAGTGTAGATCAACTTTTGGCATTGGGAACAGCCACGGTGGTATATTAGAAATTATTACAGCTGGACTAACATTGTAATCTGTAATGCCAGCAGCTTGTGCTTCCCTATAAGCAGACCACCCAAAGCTTTTGATGTTTTTGATTCCATGTTCCCAGCATTCTTCTAACACAGCTTTAACTGGATGACTTGCTTTATGGCCTTTAATATTAATCCAATAATTCATTCTTAATTTACACCTACGAAGATATAATGGGGGCTCTCCAACTTCAACCTGCATAGCTGCGATGGGAGATGTTCTAAAAGCACCACAACATATTCTTAAAGCTTGATTCTGAATTGCTTCGGTCTTTTTTTTTTTTTATAGTTTTATGTTCAAATGCAATGTGAAGCAAAACATATGTTGTACAAACAAACACCACAAACACCCCTTTTCAATAACAAGAGGAAGACAGAAACAAAGAAAGACAAACAAAAAAAATAAATAAATAAATAAAATAATTCCTTTCAGCTATTTTGCAACAAGAGAAGGTAAATGCTCCAAAAAAGAGCCCCAAATTTTTTCAAAAGATTTTGGTGATTTTCTAACATTGAAAAGGATTTTCTCAGGGGTGCAATATAAAAAGGAGTTCGTTGATCCAATGTTTTTTAGATGGAGAATGAGATGGAGATGGAGAATGACTTCCAATTCACTAATATACATTTTTTCCCAGCTGTACCAGCCAAAAGTATTAAATATTTTTTATGATGAGACAAATCTAATGACTCAGTATCCCCTAATACCCAAACTCTAGGATCATAACTGATTGGGCTACCAATAACCTTTGAAAATATATCAATTATATATTCCCAAAAACCCTTCAATACAGGACAATTCCAAAGCATATGAAGTAAATTCCCTTCAAATGTTTTACACCTTTGACATTTGGAAGGTATAGTAGTGTTTAACATGTGGAGTTTGTGAGGAGTATAATATGTTCGATGCAGAATATTAAATTGGATTTGTCTATGTTTGGTGGATATAAAAGTAGTCTGCATTCTTTCCATAGCACACTCCCACTCTACCGGACTGTATGTGCAGTCAAGATCTCTCTCCCATCTCTGCTTCAAGATCACATTGTCAAATGGCTTAAAATTGTTTGTTAATGTACTATATCCTACAGAAGCAATACCTCTCGGAGAGAACACAATCTTGTTAAACATAACATTTTCAAACGGCGATAATGTTGGAATTTTGGGAAATGTCTTAGGAGTGATCTCTTTGACCCAATGTCTGACTTGCAAATATTTGAAAAAATTATGTTTAGGAATATTATATGTCTGGGATAGCAATTCAAAGCTCATTAAGGACTCATTGGCATGCAAGTCCTCTAGTGTCTTTATTCCTTTACTCACCCATGCTTTTAAGGTGCTATCAGCAATACCAGGAGGAACAATAGGGTTTTCACAAAGAGGTAAATGTCTAAGTGGGACAGTATTAAAACTGCATAGATTATGTGATTCTACCCAGGTGGAAAACGTATTAAGTATTAATTTATTTTTAGTGAATGTAGATAAATAACTTTTTGACCCCAAAAAAGGAACAACCCTTAGTGGGATGGAACTCATCTTCCACTGTTCTATATCTGTCCATCTAGTATCAACCTCATCAGGGTGGAGCCAGATTCATATAGCCCGAAATTGCAATGCTAAGTAATAATGTCTAAAATTGGGAAAGTTCAGCCCACCTTTCTTATATGGTGCTTGAAGTTTAAGAAGTTTTACTCTCGGGTTTTTGCCTTTCCACAGAAAGCCTGAAAATACTTTGTTTAGTTCCTTAAAGTATGACTTGGGAATGTTCAAGGGGAGACACTGAAATGTATACATATATTTAGGTAAGATATTCATTTTTACAACATTGATTCTGCCTATTAATGATAAGGGTAAATCTTTCCATTTCTGCATGTCATCTTTCACTTTGTCCAGAAGTGTAGAGTAGTTTTTTTTTTAACATATCATCATGTGTTAAATCAATGTGAATACCTTAATATTTAAACCCATTAAAACACAGTGTTAGTGGTTTAACTATATATTTTAACTCATCTGGTATATTAATAGGCAATGCTTCACTCTTGTCATAATTCAATTTGTAGCCAGATGTATCACTTTATTCCTGAAGTACTTGTAACAAGGGTGTAAGAGAGGATCATGGACTGGTCAGGTATATTAACAGATCGTCTGCGTAAAGGGATAGTTTGTGTTCATTAGAGCCAATTTTAACTCCTTTTATACCAGTATGGGATCTAACTGCAATAGCAAGTGGTTCGACAGCCAAAGCAAATAATAGGGGAGATTTACATTTACATTTACATTTACATTTATTCATTTAGCAGACGCTTTTATCCAAAGCGACTTACAGGTGGGGAATACATCAAGCGATTTGTCCTAAAGAAGCAAACCGACCTACGAAGTGCTCAAAATACCATATAACAGGCATTGTTCAAATAAGTACAAGCTAGAAAGGGAAAAGAGTAGAAAAGGAAAATTTTTTTTTTTTTTTTTTCTTTTTTCAAGTCAAGTAGTGTCGAAAGAGATGGGTTTTCAGCAGTTGCTTGAAAGTTGTTAGGGAGTTGGCATTCTGGATAGCGGTGGGAAGATCATTCCACCAGCCAGGAACGGTGTAAGAGAATGTTCTGGAAAGTGACTTTGTGCCTCTTTGTGATGGTACAATGAGGCGTCGCTCACTGGCGGATCTCAGAGTTCTGGAGGGAGTGTAGATTGGTAGCAATGAGTGGAGGTAGGCGGGCGCCGAGCCTGTGGTTGTTCTATAAGCAAGCATCAGTGTCTTGAATTTGATGCGAGCTGCAATTGGGAGCCAGTGCAGGGTGATAAAGAGAGGTGTGACATGGGCCCTTTTGGGCTCGCTGAAGACCAGTCGTGCTGCTGCATTCTGAATCATTTGTAGAGGTTTGATTGTGCATGAGGGAAGACCGGCTAGAAGAGCATTGCAGTAGTCCAGCCTGGAGATGACCAGGGCCTGGACAAGAAGTTGTGTGGCCTGCTCAGTTAGAAAGGGCCTGATCTTTCTAATGTTGTGTAGGGCAAACCTGCAAGATCGAGCATTTTCGCAATGTGGTCTTTGAAAGTCAGCTGGTCATCAAAGATAACACCAAGATCTCTGGCAGAACTTGACAGGGTAATTGTTAAAGTACCTAAGTTGATGGTAAAATCATGTTGTAGAGTCGGAGTGGCAGGGAAAATAAGGAGCTCAGTCTTTGCCAAGTTGAGCTGTAGATGATGTTCTTTCATCCACTCCGAGATGTCCGCCAAGCAGCCTGAGATCCGTGCAGCTACTGTTGGATCATCTGATTGAAATGAAAGATAGAGCTGCGTGTCATCAGCATAGCAGTGGTAAGAGAAGCCATGTGCCTGTATGATGGGCCCCAGTGATGTAGTGTAAATGGAGAAGAGGAGGGGTCCAAGAACTGATCCCTGAGGAACCCCAGTGGCCAGATGATGTGCTTTGGATACCTCCCCTCCCCAGGCCACCCTGAAAGACCTACCTGTGAGATAGGATTCAAACCAGCGAAGAGGAGTCCCTGTGATACCCAGTGATGAGAGGTGGACAGGAGGATCTGATGATTGACTGTGTCAAAAGCAGCAGAAAGATCCAGCAAAATGAGTACCGATGATCTGGAATCAGCTTTTGCAATCCGCAAGGCTTCAGTGACTGACAGTAGTGCAGTTTCAGTTGAGCGGCCGCTCCTGAACCCTGACTGGTTAGCATCCAATGAACTGTTCTGCGCGAGAAACAGTGATACCTGGTTAAAAACGACTCGTTCCAGTGTTTTTGCAATGAATGGGAGGAGAGAGATCGGTCTATAGTTATCTATAAGTAAAGTGTTTAATGTAGGTTTTTTGAGCAGTGGGGTTACCCGAGCCTCCTTGAATGCAGTGGGGAAAGTGCCTGTGAGGAGAGATGTGTTGATGATGTGTGTAAGTGCTGGTAAGAGTGTAGGAGAGATTGCTTGGAGAAGGTGAGAGGGGATAGGATCTAGTGGGCATGTTGTAGGATGGCTGGAGAGGAGAAGTTTGGATACTTCTGCCTCAGAGAGGGGACAGAAGGAGAAGAGTGGGGTGTTAGCTGTGGATGTTGTCAGTATTAGTTCCTGTATGTGTGGAGCCAAGAACTGGCTGCTGATAGTTGTAGTTTTGTTAGTAAAGAATGTGGCGAAATCGTCGGCTGTTATAGAAGTGGTGGGAGGTGGTGGGGGAGGGCAGAGGAGCGAATTGAATGTTTTGAAGAGGTTACGTGTGTCTGGAGCATTGTTGATCTTGATGTGGAAGTATGAGGATTTGGCAGCATGGACTTGAGCAGAGAAGGATGAAAGCAAAGACTGATACATACTCAAGTCAGAAGGATCGTTAGATTTGCGCCATTTTCTCTCTGCTGCCCTAAGTTTGGACCGATGTTCACGGAGAACATCGGATAGCCACAGGTTAGGAGGGGTGGCCCGTGCTGGCCTGGAAGAGAGAGGACATATAGCGTCTAGGCAAGAGGTTAAAGTAGAGCATAAGGTGTCAGTGGCTGTATTAACTTCTAGAGATGAGAAAAGGGTTGTAGAGGGAAGAGAGGAGGACACGACAGAGGAAAGATGTGAGGGTGAAAGGGAGCGTAGGTTTCGTCTGAAAGTAACAGGTAGAGGGGTTGGAGGTGTACTGGCAGTAATATGTAAGTTACAAGTAATGAAGAAATGGTCAGAGATGTGTAGGGGTTTAACCAAAGTGTTGTCTGCGACGCAATTGCGTGTGTAAATTAGGTCTAGGTGGTTGCCCGATTTGTGAGTGCTTGTAGTAACAAGGCGTTTGAAATTAAATGAAGCTAGGAGTGAGTGAAAGTCTGCAGCATAAGGCTTGTCCAGATGAATGTTAAAATCACCAAAGACTAGAAGTGGAGTGCCATCCTCTTGGAATGAGGATAGCAGCCCATCTAGCTCATCTAGGAATGTGCCCAGTTGACCAGGAGGGCGGTAAATGACCACAATGTGGAATTTAATTGGAGCTGTTACTGTGATCGCATGAGATTCGAAAGAGTTAAAGTTGCATAGCAGAGAGTGGTTAAAGAATTTCCATTTATTAGAAATAAGTATTCCAGTACCCCCACCCCTTCCAGTGTGACGAGGGGTGTGAGAGAATGAGAAATTATTGGACAGAGCAGCGGGGGTAGCTGAGTCTTCTGGACGAATCCAGGTCTCAGTCAAGCCTAGGATACTAAGTGTCGAATGTGTGGAAAAAGCGGTAATGAAATCTGCTTGTTAACAGCTGACTGGCAATTCCAGAGGCCGACAGTAAATGAGAAAGTATCAGTGGAGGAGGTGATGATAGGACAAAGGTTAGTGAGATTGCATTGACGTCTGCGTGTGATGTTAGAGCGTTGTGTGGTGATAACCGGAATATACTGAAAGCACATGATCGAGGTGGAAAGAGGGTGCAAGCAGCGAGTGTATGAAGGGAAAGTTATAAGAGTACCTAAGTACGTTGTTGGTTTCGTTGCTCGGTTAAAGTCGCGCAGGAGAAAGTCGCAGGTCTTTACCCTCGTCGGTCTTCACACGAGGAGGCTGAACACGGCGGCTGAACGCTTCCGCTGACACTTCCGCGTCAGCTCACAGATAATGATTATATACACAAGCGAATGGAATTGGAGTGATAACAGCTGGACACGCCTCCTGACTTAAGCCCAAAGTCTATATCTATGCAAATGCCTCGAATCGAAACTAAGAGCGAGATGCTTCGCACTTAAGTGCCCGCAGGATTTCAGCAATACTAATTTCAATAAGTGCAATCGAAAGTGCTAATTAAAACGAAACAACAACACTACAAATAGGCAGAGAATGAAAAAATACTTTCTAGCACTACTTAATAATTTCAACAATACCTATGGCAATAGTGTATTAAGCAAACACTTACGCGCAGTCGCTGTTGCTATCTCCGTGGACAACAGTGCTTCTAGGGCAGCCTTGCCTACAACCTCTAGACAATGTAAAAGTGCTTGACATAATACCATTGGTGTATATTTGTGCTTTAGGGGAATTAAATAAAGTTTTTAAATATCCAATGAACTTAGACTCAAAACTCATGGCTTCTAAGGTTGCAAAGAGAAAAGCAGGCTCAATCCTGTCAAAAGCCTTTTCGGCGTCCATAGACAGAATAAACATTGATAGTTTCTGCTTTTGAGCGATATTAATTATGTGTAATAGCCAGAATTGCTTCAATCTTTTTTAATAATGATTCGGATGCGAATCCATATATTATACTACCATAATCTAAACTTGATCTAATTAAAGTACTATAAACTCTTTTTAATGAAACTCTACATGCACCCCAATCCACTCCTGATAAGCACCGTAAAATGTTTATTCCTGCTTTACATTTCTTGATTAACTTGTTAGTATGTGTAACAAAAGTCAGTCTAGATTCCATCCATACTCCAAGATTTTTAACTGCTGGCACCAGCTCTAATTCCTGATTATATAGCTTCAACTTAACTTCTGAAACATTTTTCTTTTTACTAAAAACAATGACTTGAGTTTTAGCCACTGACAGTTTAAAACTCCACTTATTTGCCCATGTCTCTACATCATCAATCGCTTTTTGTAACTTTTTCGCTACACATTCAATGTTACGTCCTCTCTTCCATATTGCCCCATCATCCGCAAACAGTGCCCTTCCAATGTCACCTTTAACATTACTAAAAACATCATTTATCATAATATTAAAAAGCACCGGACTGCATACACTTCCTTGAGGCGTTCCATTATCTATCTCATATACCCTGGAATATTCTGCTCCTATCCTAACTTGAATTGTTCTGTCAATCAGAAAGCTCATGATCCAGTTGTACAATTTACCTCCAATTCCCATACCTTCAAGTTTAATTAAAAGCCCCTCTTTCCAAAGCATATCATATGCTTTCTCAATATCAAATAAAACTGCAATCAATACTTCTTTTGGTCCCACTTTATATTAAGTGGCCTTAACTACTAGGCACTTGCATCAAAAAATAAGTACAATGTACTTAATGTGGTCATATTGTATTGCAAAACACTTTTGCTGCTATTGAGGTGGGATATGTGTAAGGTTAAGGACAGGTTTGGTGGTATGGGTAGGTTAAGGTGTAAGTGATTGGTCAACAGTCTAATTATAAATGTAATTACAGAAACTAATTACAGATGTAATTACATGCAGGTATTTTTAAAATCTAAGTACAATGTAAAAACATGTATGTACACAATAAGTGCATTGTATCTAATTATTAATTTCAATGTATGTACATAGTAGTTAAGGCCACTTAATATAAAGTGGGACTCTTCTTTATTTGCTTGTGCTTTCCTGACATCAGCTTCTAGACTTAAAACAGCATCCATGGAATTCTGTCCCCCACGAAATCCACGCTGATATGGTAAGATAAGTCCTTTTGCTTCTAACATATAATTTAGCCTATATATTTTACATAGGTTAGAAGTTAATGCAATTGGTCTATAATTAATTGGATTAGATTTGTCCTTTCCAGGTTTACCTACTGGTACTATAATCTCATGCTTCCATGAAGCAGGAAGTTTTCCTTTATTCCATATCTTATTGAATAGACTTAAAATATTTTTTAAAGATCTATCTGTCAAATGTTGAATCATTACATAACATATATCATCTTTTCCCGGAGATGTTTGTCTAACTCCCCCTAGAGCCCTTTTCAACTCGTATAAGGTAAACTCTGTATCTAATGCATCACCAAAATAGTTTCTCTTCTGCATCACATCTGGATGCTGATTCTTATTCTGGATTCTATTCTTTTTAATACTATCAGATATATTATCATCACTATGAACTTTAACAAATACTTCAGCTAATATTTCAGCTTTTTCATTATCTTTTACTGCAATTTTCCCTTCTTCATTTTTTAAAACTGGTATTGTCTGATTTCTATATATTCCTCCCATTTTTCTTATTTTGCCCCATACTTCACTTATGTCAATATCTTTTCCAATCGTACTACACCAATCTCTCCAGTATTTCTTTTTAGCTGCTCGAACAATTCTTCTTACTTCCGCTTGGGCTTTTTTATATTTAATGAAATCGTCAAACAAATAATTATTTTTAAGTTTTTTAAAAGCTTTATTCCGAATTTGTACAGCATGACTACATTGTTCGGTCCACCAGGGAACTGCTTTCTTCTTTTTACATGGTCCTTTTTTTCCTATTACATTATTTGCTACATCACACAATACTTTACAGACCTGCCTATTATATTCATCAATATCCTCCACTGAATCCAATTTTATTGCTGTTCACTTAAATATTTATATGCTTCCCAATTTGCCTTTTTAAAATTCCACTTTGGAATTGAAACTACATTATTCTCTAATACACTCACACCTACCTTACATACAATCATATAATGATCACTACCCATATTATTTCCTACCCCCACCTCCCACTCACACTTTCTTGCCAACACTTCAGACACTAAAGTTAGATCTAAAGCTGATCCGGTTCCATGTACCAAATCAATTCTAGTATTTCTGCCATCATTTAAACATACTAATCCATGACTATCTATTATTTCTTCTATAACATCTCCATTATGATCATTATTATTGCTTTCCCACAAAGTGCTATGGGCATTAAAATCCCCACACCAAATTATTTTTTGATTTCCTGGACCAATTATCTTTTCTAACTCTTTACTTATTCTTCTACAAGGATTATAATAATTTATAACTTTAATTTTTTGATTCCCAACATATATATCTACCATTACTATTCGTATTCCACGATGATTGAATATTGTAATTCATTCTTAATAAATGTAGCCACCCCACCTCCATTCTCTACCCTTCTGTCTTTCCTAATGATGTTATATCCATGTAAAACGAAATTTAAATGTGGTTTAAGCCAAGTTTCTTGAATACAGACTATTTGAGGCTTCTTATCGAGTTGATCAATGTATTTTTTTTAATTCTAACCCATTTGCTATAAGACTTCTAGCATTCCACTGCAAAATCATTAAAACCATTATGTACTTCCACATGGAATTTGAGTACTAGATTGAGCCTTTAGTACATTATTTATTTTTTCCAAATTTACTCCTGTTACACCCAGATATTTTTCTGCTGCTCTTGTTATGATTTTGATTCTTTCTGTTCTGCTTTCTGATTGTGCGGAACAACTATGCTCACCACTACAGTTACAACACTTTGCCTTTGCTCCTTCTTCACATTTACCGTATTCATGATTGCCCCCACATCTTGCGCATCTTAGCTTACCTCTGCATACTGCACTAACATGTCCATATTTTTGGCATTTGTAACATCTCAATGGTGGGGGTACATATACTCTTACAGGGTAGCAAATATAACCTCTTTTAACTCTAGTAGGCATTTTTTCTTCATCAAACTGAAGCATAACTGATAGACTATCCTTCCGTTCTTTGTTTTTAACATATTGGAGCCTTTTTACTCCAATTACCTTTCCCCCTTCAATGGATTTTTTAATTTGATCATCAGGTACTTCAGTAGGAATTCCAGTAATTACACCTCTTACCCATGGCTTTCTATTTAACATTGTGCACGACAGTGCATCCAAGCATTGACTTTATATTTAAAGCCTTCTTTTGTTGCTTTTCATCTTTACATATGATAATCAGTTTTCCATCTCTCAAATTTTTTGCACTATTAATCTCTCCAAGCACTTTTTTCAAAGCTTTAGTCAGTTTAATTGGGTTTATCATGATGTCGGACTCTGCAAATGTCATTATCACCTTAAATTCTTCATCATCTTTCCTACCCAATTGTTCTTCCTTTCCACTATCCGAATAAGATCCGTGGCTATTAGTTTTCTTCCTTTTCCGATTAACTATTTTCCACCATTCATTCCCTCCATTACTCCCGCTACACGATTCTTCTTCCATTTCCAGATCGCTGCTGGAGCTAGCGTCATTTCCTGCCATTAGTGCTCCAGTCACAGTCCAGTGTTGCCAGCTGCCCGCCCCAGTCGACGGGCCTTGGCCTTCACTCCTTGCACCGACATCTTTTTCTGCCACACCGGAGTGTTTAACGTTCCTACTATGGTGAAGGCTTGGCTCATGAATATTAAATATGTTACGTCAGTACGTTCTAGCATCTTAAAGTTATTTATATTCATATTGTTACGCGTCAACAGTAGGTGTAATATGATATGATACGAAGATCTGTTTTGTTTTATGCTTTAAAAAGACATCAATTAGGGGTCCAAGCACCGAAGGTCCCGCATATACTTACTTGCCGGCAGCCTGCCAAAATAAAAGCTTGCTGATTTTAATTCTGAAATGAAAATTCAAAGTAAATATTTGCATTTTTTAAAAGTTTACTATAAAGTAACTGTATTTTTATTTAATACTTATTTCCCACTCACTTTATTTTGTTTATGTTATTTTAATAAACAATAAAGTGCAATAATATTGTTATCACTATTATTTATTTTTCGTAGCTATACTTAATGGGTCACACTATGTGCAGTGTGAGGACCAAACCAAATCTCATGAGACATGCAGCCCTATATATATATATATATATATATATATATATACACACAAGGGCATATGTAAATATTTATTTATATATTTAATATATATAATATTTAATTATATATTCTTATATATAATTTTATGTATATATTTATATAATTATAATTTGTAATTTAGTGAGGTTTAAGAGAACACATTGATCAATCAGTGTTTATTAACTCTGAAAATACTTGTGCATTAAGAAAGTGGTCATGCACACACACACACACACACACACACACATATATATATACAATACAATTTTTTTTTTTTTTTTTTTTTCAAGTCCATCTAAAACTAAAGACTTGTAGTTTGAGATGTCCCAACCTACTATTTATTACAAGTAAAAGCCATCTTTCTTGAGAAGCATCAGGCAAAAAAATATGTCTGTAGTGCCTCCTAGCGACCTTATAACGACATTGTAACAACATTTTTTAAACAAAAACCTTATGAACATGAAGGTAAATGTTTATTACATATGCTTTATTTTAAGAATAAGAATATTCAGCACATCTTTTTTAAAAAGGCTGACATTTTTAAATGAATCTGAGTCATTAAAGATTTTTTCCAGTATGGGTCCCAAATCATTATTTAGAAACATTATCTGTGAATTGTTGTTGGGATAGTTGTAAACTGCAGTACTTTCAGCAATGACACTTCCTCGTCTAGATGGGAAAACATGCCACATATTATATTTTGCTAAGCAAATATTTGTAAATGCATGAAATTTGAAAGAAATCAACTTACATTAGCCTACGTATGTGCACATCTTTGAAATTTTGTGCATCTGCTTTTTTACAAAGGATTGAAAGCTGTCCAAAAATATATATATATATATTTATACATACATATTTTGCAAATATGCAAATAATACATATAAATGATTACAAAATAAGCTTCACTGTGCCATGCAGTAAATGCATCTATCTATTTTGACTTTAGACCTTTTTCTTTTTTGTAAAATTTCAAAAGACGTTTAAAGTTATGTAATGCAACTTTATAGTGATCTTTAAAGTACCTCAAGGATGGTGACTAGAAAAATTTACCTCACGTTTTAAGATGGAAATAAGAGGTTTTGATTCTGGGGAGTCCATATTTTCATACTCATTAAGATAGTCCATCATAATTCCGAGAGAGAGATTTGCATTCCTTGTGGGTGTGCTTTCAGCTGCAAATAAATTAATGATTTAGAAAGATTTCAACATAACGCAAACCGTGATAACTATTGTGCTTTTATAATTAAAAATTAAATAATGGATGTCTGTGGGATGTATAGCATTTTAGCTCTAAAATGTATGCACTATAGTTTTAGTTAAAACATGGCATAAACCACAATACTACTAACTTAAATTTTGACACACTTTACAAGTATCTTGTGTGTTCATTTAATACTGATTCAATACCCACAAAACAGTGAAAGAATAATTAGCACGAACTGTAATAATGATCATTTAGGAATAATATGATAAATACTCACACCAAGTAATTTCAGAAGAGTCATTTGCAAAATTGCAATACTTGTTGTTGATGAAATCACTTCTGTTGTGCTGCTGTCCTTCCTTGTGTAGTAGATGGAGAGGTACCTGTTGTCAGCACTGTAGTAGAGTGGAGAGGTACCTGTTGTCAGCACTGTAGTTTCTGCAGTAGTAGTAGGTACCTGTTGTCAGCACTGTAGTTTATTTCTGTTGTTGTTGAAATCACTTCTGTTGTGCTCTGTCCTTCTGTTGTAGTAGATGGAGAGGTACCTGTTGTCAGCACTGTAGTTTCTGCAGTAGAAGTAGGTACTTCTGTTGTTGTTGAAATCACTTCTGTTGTGCTCTGTCCTTCTGTGTAGTAGTAGATGGAGGTACCTGTTGTCAGCACTGTAGTTTCTGCAGTAGAAGTAGGGATTTCTGTTGTTGTTGAAATCACTTCTGTTGTGCTCTGTCCTTCTGTTGTAGTAGATGGAGAGGTACCTGTTGTCAGCACTGTAGTTTCTGCAGTAGAAGTAGGTACTTCTGTTGTTGTGAAATCACTTCTGTTGTTCTGTCCTGTTGTAGTAGATGGAGAGTGGTGTTGTGCACTTGTTTCTGCAGTAGTAGTTGTTGTGCAGTAGAGACTGTCTGTTGTGTTGTTGAAATCACTTCTGTTGTGATGTCCTTCTGGAGAGTAGTAGAGAGTGCCTGTCAGCACTGTAGTTTCTGCAGTAGAAGTAGGTACTTGCTGTTGTTGTTGAAATCACTTGTGTTGTGCTCTGTCCTTCTGTTGTAGTAGATGGAGAGGTGCCTGTTGTCAGCACTGTAGTTTCTGCAGTAGAAGTAGGTACTTCTGTTGTTGTTGAAATCACTTCTGTTGTGCTCTGTCCTTCTGTGTAGTAGATGGAGAGGTGCCTGTTGTCAGCACTGTAGTTTCTGCAGTAGAAGTAGGTACTTCTGTTGTTGTTGAAATCACTTCTGTTGTGCTCTGTCCTTCTGTTGTAGTAGATGGAGAGGTGTACCTGTTGTCAGCACTGTAGTTTCTGCAGTAGAAGTAGGTACTTCTGTTGTTTGAAATCACTTCTGTTGTGCTGGAACTGTCCTTCTCTGTTGTTGTCAGCACTGTAGTCTGTCACTTGTGTTGTGCTCTGTCCTTCTGTAGTAGTAGTGGAGTAGTACCTGTTGTCAGCACTGTAGTTTCTGCAGTAGAAGTAGGTATTTCTGTTGTTGTTGAAATCACTTCTGTTGTAGTAGATGGAGAGGTACCTGTTGTCAGCACTGTAGTTTCTGCAGTAGAAGTAGGTACTTCTGTTGTTGTTGAAATCACTTGTGTTGTCTGTCCTCTGTTGTAGTAGATGGAGAGGTACCTGTTGTCAGCACTATAGTTTCTGTAGAAGTAGTACTTATGTCTGTTGTTGTTCTGTTGTCTGTCCTTCTGTAGTAGATGGAGAGGTGCCTGTTGTCAGCACTGTAGTTTCTGCAGTAGAAGTAGGTACTTCTGTTGTAGCAAATGGAGAGGTGCCTGTTGTCAGCACTGTAGTTTCTGCAGTAGAAGTAGGTACTTCTGTTGTTGTGTCAGCACTGTCCTTCTGTTGTAGTAGATGAGAGGTGCCTGTTTCTGTTTTGTGCAGTAGATGGAGGTACTTCTGTTGTTGTTGAAATCACTTGTCTGTGCTCTGTAGTAGATGGAGAGGTGCCTGTTGTCAGCACTGTGTTGTCAGCACTGTAGTTTCTGCAGTAGAAGTAGGTACTTCTGTTGTTGTTGAAATCACTTCTGTTGTGCTCTGTCCTTCTGTTGTAGTAGATGGAGAGGTGCCTGTTGTCAGCACTGTAGTTTCTGCAGTAGAAGTAGGTTTCTGTTGTTGTTGAAATCACTTCTGTTGTGCTCTGTCCTTCTGTTAGTAGATGTTGTGCTCTGTTGTCAGCACTGTAGTTTCTGTAGTAGATGGAGAGGTACCTGTTGTCAGCACTGTAGTTTCTGCAGTAGAAGTAGGTACTTCTGTTGTTGTTGAAATCACTTCTGTTGTGCTCTGTCCTTCTGTTGTAGTAGATGGAGAGGTACCTGTTGTCAGCACTGTAGTTTCTGCAGTAGAAGTAGGTACTTCTGTTGTTGTTGAAATCACTTGTGTTGTGCTTTGTCCTTCTGTTGTAGTAGATCCTGTCAGCACTGTGTTTCTGCAGTAGTAGTCTTTCTGTTGTTGAAATCACTTCTGTTGTGCTCTGTCCTTCCTGTAGATGTCAGCACTGTAGTTTCTGCAGTAGAAGTAGGTTCTTCTGTTGTTGTTGAAATCACTTCTGTTGTGCTCTGTCCTTCTGTTGTAGTAGATGGAGAGGTCCTGTCACTTTCTGTCCTTGTTGTAGTAGATGGAGAGGTACCTGTTGTCAGCACTGTAGTTTCTGCAGTAGAAGTAGGTACTTCTGTTGTTGTTGAAATCACTTCTGTTGTGCTCTGTCCTTCTGTTGTAGTAGATGGAGAGGTACCTGTTGTCAGCACTGTAGTTTCTGCAGTAGAAGTACTTCTGTTGTTGTTGAAATCACTTGTTGTGGTCTGTCCTTCTGTTGTAGTAGATGGAGAGGTACCTGTTGTCAGCACTGTAGTTTCTGCAGTAGAAGTAGGTACTTCTGTTGTTGTTGAAATCACTTCTGTTGTGCTTTGTCCTTCTGTTGTAGTAGATGGAGAGGTGCCTGTTGTCAGCACTGTAGTTTCTGCAGTAGAAGTAGGTACTTCTGTTGTTGTTGAAATCACTTCTGTTGTGCTTTGTCCTTCTGTTGTAGTAGATGGAGAGGTACCTGTTGTCAGCACTGTAGTTTCTGCAGTAGAATATATATATATATATATATATATACGAACTCACAAGGTAATTAATTGTGTTCTTTTATACATCGTTATGTAGTTCAGTTAAATACAGAAGGTGAAGATGCAGTCTATTCACATTCTTTTACCATATATATATAGTTAAATAGATACATGGATACATAGATATATATAGATAGATATATAGATAATACATAGATGCACACACACACACACACACACGCACACACACACACACACGTTTGTTTTTGTGAATTGTGGGGACTTTCCATAGACTTCTATAGATTTTATACTGACCAAACGATATTGTCTGTCCCCTAACCCAACCGTAACCCTAAACCTAGCCCTCACAGAAAACATGTTTGCATCATTACACTTTCAGATAAACATCATTTACTATTTTTAATAATTTTTTAACATTGTGGGGAACACAGGCTGGTCCCCACAATGTCAAAAATTTCAGGTTTTACTATTCTTATGGGGACATTTGGTCCCCACTATGTAGCAAAAACAAGTACACACACACACACACACACACACACACACACACATACACATATATATATATATAGATAGATAGATAGATAGATAGATAATATATATAGATAGATAGATAGATAGATAGATAGATAATATATATAGATAGATAGATAGATAGATAGATAATCTATCAATTTATTTTAAAACAAAATAATAAATAATAAAAAGGCTTTTGAAACTTACCTGAGTTTGCTTGAAGCGTCATGACTACGAAAAATACCAGCAGGACTGAGGAAATAAATTTTGGTTTTGTCCAGAAATACATGTTGAGATTGTTTCCGTGATATAGTAAATTAGTTAAAAATTAAATATTTAAATAAAATTAAATAATTAAATAAAAGTGTCTTCCAATGTTTGCTCTCTCCAGCACAGTTTGTATGAAAATAGTCAGCTAAATGAACCTGCCATCATTGTGTCTTTTCTGTTACGTTTCAAACTGATGAAGATGTGTCTGTGTTGCCAGCAGACATTATATATCATCAGGTGTGGGCCATCGGGGGTGTGCAATTTTGCGTTTAAAAAAAAAGTTCACGCCTTGAGTAAACCACACTGATTGGGGAGTGCGTGTGGTTCTATAATGCCTGAACAGTTATATGACCTTTACTGGTTACACCCTTTCCATGACATAGTGCAATAAATCCAAGATAAAAAAGAAGCTTTCTGCTTTTCATTTGTTCATCTTCTAAAAATTTGTTCTCATTTGTACTTTACAGATGCTCATTTCCCCTTCATAGATGTTTAAAGACAAGAGAAACTGCTGTACTTGTTCCCCTTTATAGATATTTAAAGACAAGAGCTGCTAAAAAATATTTTAATTTAGATTATGTATACATTCACTAAAACATCACTATAGTGGATATTCCAGTTCATACATTGCAATTTGATTTACAACACTCTTTTTGTACCATTATCTAACATTTTGTCAGTCATGATAAATCCTTTAAACTAAATAGGTAGGGGATGGAGTGGAAAGCGACTGTTATCATGGTACATTGTTCAGAAACTGTTAAGCTAGGTTCGGAAGCCTAGGTCATCTGTTTATTTTATAAAAATAAACAGATATGTTGCTCTGAGGTTGCTAGGCTGTGGATAGATAAGGCTTGGGTCATTCCTTAGTTGTATACCTATTAGATTTTTCCACCTGTTTTATTGTCTGCCAAAAAATAATAATAATAATATCATAAATCATTTAGCTTAGTAACAGAACAGCTCACCTTTTGCCAACAAGCTGCATGATTTGAGGGGTCAGTCATGTCCATCACAATCAGTGCAGGAAGAGTTTTTGGGCAGAAATGTAATGCTTGGGGTTAGTAACATTGTTTTTTGTTCTTGTGGCGTTCTGTAACTTTTTGGTAATCAATATTATATGACAACCACAGAAAAACTATGATTTATAATGTGTTCTTGACCAAAGTGCACACATCTATGCTATCGCAAACATTTTTAATCACAGAGAATATTGTTATTGATATGTATTACATAAAACCAAAGGACATTCAAGCATACCATGGAAAAAAAATACCTTGTGAAGTGCACTGCATTAGCATTAGAGTGCAATAATTGATTTTTTTTTTTTTTATTTTTTTTTTTTTACATTATTTTATTTTATTTTTTTTTAACTTCAAATTACATAATTCATCCACCACACACAAGTTGTTCTGAAAATAGTTTCAGTTTCAGTTAATGTTATCTTTAAGGGTTTTCAAGAAAGGTTTGCTGTCTTAGCTGGAGTAAGATGTTCTGGTAAAAGTTTAGATTAGCGAACACACATGCACTATTAACTAAATGTTAAACTCTTAATTTGCTACTTCTTGATAGTATGGTAATTGTTGTAGTCATGTTCAGGTATAGGGTTAAGGAATCTAGAATATGGTCATGTAGATTAGGGCATTAATATGTAATTTTATAAATACTAATATACGGACAATATGCTAGTAATATGCAAGCTAATAAGTAAACTAGTTCATAGTGAATGTTCTCTAGTCTAAAGTTTTCAATCAGTTTAGCTGGTTTAACTGAGCTGCAGAGAAGACCAGGGTTTGAGAGGCTTTTTTATTTTAGTTGTTATCAAACCCCACTGAACACATTTTGGATGGATTGTAACAGTAAGACTGACTGATGCTTTTTATGTAAGTTTTGATACCAAGGTGATTTTGTTGCATGGGAAAATCTGAACTCAGCAATAACCATTGGAAATGCACTATAAACTTGTTTTAACATATCATCTTTTGTAACAGGCTTTTATGAAGCTTCATAAAAATGCTTCCTATGGATCAGCAGGTGTGTCATGTATGATGCTATGTGAATGCACAACACAAGCCTGAAAAGCATGACAGAACCACTAAACACACACTACACTTTACTTTTTTGTAGTCATAATCCAGGACTTTTCCTAATTTGAGCTTTAGTTTGATTAGTTATGCAGTTTCAATGCATGTCTTGTTTTAGTGGTCAAAGTCTGCTAGTTTTAAAGCATTGTATATTTAGTATATTTCCAATAATCATCATCTTGTGTCGTAATGTTTTCCCTATTATAGGGATGGTTTACCCAAAACTGAAAACTGTTTAAATCGTTTTATTGGGGAATCCAACAGACGTTGTAAAATGCATCTTATGATGCCACATTATAAACAAAATGAGAAAAAATAAGAAAGAAAGACCAACATGCAAAGAACCCGAATTATCAAAAGTCTTAGCAAAGCGATCCAGTTTGTTTAACAAAATGAACTGAATTCTTTCCACGTGTAATAACTTTATCATTTCTTCCGATCACATTGGGCGGTTGGGGTAAACAGATGGGGTTTTGGTCTTTTCCGAAAACCTTAATACAAGTTTCTTTGCAACAATAAGCCCAACTGCTGTTGATGTTTATTAAATGAAGTGAGTTTTTCAGAGAATTTCAAATATATTAGTCCAAAATGGAATAAATGGTAAACATAACTATGCAGGAGAGTGGCTTCCTCAATCTGGCACTTACCACATAGTGGGGAAACATCTGAAAAATTCTATGTAGCTTTTAATTAAAAGAATAAAGTTGGATCTAATGAAAGATCTTAAATTGCATAAGGAAATGCCTAGAATTGACATCTTCTCCCTTACTTCAAGTTCCTATTTTGATCTTATCTCCAGATTGAAGTCTTGCGTAATAATTGATTATTAATAATTAAAGTATAGAAATCAAGTATAAAGTGAATTATAAAGTATAGATATCAATCTCTCTGTGTCTGAACTGAAATTCTGAACTGAAATTCTCTGAACTGAAATTCTCTGTGTCTCTAGAATTTAAGTTCTAAATATATGCTACATTATTTTAATTCAATCTTTTTTTTTTTTTTTTTAGTTTTTTTTCTTTTTTATTCACATCAGTAATACATTTAAAATAGAGTTTAGGTATTTTTCTGATGTATGAAGTCCATCTCCAGTTTATAATTATGTATATATTTATTAATTTTAGGTTAATTTTATATGTAAAGTCATGCTTTGTATATACCTTATGATCCTATTATACCTTATGATCCTATTTTAAAGCATTGTGATTAATTATTATATTTCTAGCTTGCATCCATGTTGCTGATAAATTGAGTATTTGTATTTGTTCAAATACAGTATTTGTTAAATTTCAAATGTCATATTTACAAAATATGTATATTTAAGACTGCAGCAATGAGTAACACAATTGTGTAAACACTGAGCAAGAAAAAAAATCATTATCATTTTAGTTGAAGTTTTAGTAATTTTGCTGTGCTTTTATATATATTTTTATTTTTTTTGTTACTATTTAAGTTACTATTTTTTAATTTTTTTTTTTTTTTATTTTAGTCTTAGAAATGTCTAAACAAATTTTTTTCTAACATATACTATTTTAATCTTTCTTCTTTAAAATTCCATTTTTAATTCAGTGTCTTGCTCTTAAAAATAAAGGTGCTTCACGATGCCATAGAAGAACCTTTTTTTGTCTAAATGGTTCCATAAAAGAACTTTTAACATTTGAAGAACCTTTCAGGTATACAAAAGGTTCTTTGTGGCGAAAGAAGGTTCTTCAGATTATAAGAAGGTAAGAAAGAGATGTTTCTTTAAAGAACCTTTGACTGAATGGTTCTTTGTGGAACCAAAATTAGTTGTTCTTGTGGCATTGCTGTTAAGAACCTTTTAAAGCACCTTTATTTTTAAGAGAGTGCTTGCCATTTCTCTGTAATTATTTGTGAAATTTACCAGCAATTTCTAAATGATAAGTGAAAATTGGTTATCCTACGCAATTTTTCTTTAAGTGTAAAGACTGTGATCTTGTTCCCTAAAGGTCACAACACTACATTTAAGTAAAAGTTTTGTTGTGAATTGCTAAAAAGAACATTCACATTTGTTTTTGTAATTGGACATTGTGCAACAACGTTCTATTTTAGCTCCTCTCCTCATGTAATCAAAATCAAAATACACCACCCATCCATAAAACCTTCAGGCACACCATTGATAAATTTAAATAGGTTATTAATAACCATTCCAACCCTTCTAAAGTGTAACTACATTTATATTTAAAGTCTATGGGATGAAATTTAAGAATTGGTTTCTGCTGATCCTACATCCTGGATCCTGCATCATATGAAAAAGTATGGTGATCTATATTATATGTAAACATGACATATCTATAGTTCTTCTGACCAGGTGCTGCTTAAAATATTTGGTGATAATGTTATCTATAGGATATGAATGTTGGTACTCCCAAAGCTTTAGGCCATTTGTTTGATCTCACAGTCAGGGGTACATGTAAGGCCAATTTGGATAAAGACTGTCCACTGAATGCCTATAAAATACAATGCATGCCTGCTTTGTCTGCACAATCTCAATAAAAAAATCCTACTGGAGACACCCTAGAGTGTCCTGGTTTCCTGAGTTTTTTCAAACACGTCATAATCTGATCTCATATTTATTGCCAGTGTATTTCAGATGCTGACGTCAAAAAGAATTCAAGCCCTGTGATAAATATTCAATTATGTAATACCAATACATGGGTGTATACAGTTGGATACATCAGTACATTGCTCGTTGTAAAGGAGTTGCACAATTGTGTGTAAACATTTATAGGTTCTGCAGTTCACCTGAAATTAAACAAGGCACACTGTTCATTTTAACTTTCAGTGTAGCTTCCTCATGCCAGATCATTTCTTTCTTTCTTTCCTTTGTTAGCTGATTATTGGTTCTCAGTGACAAATAGATCTGGATAAAGTGTGTTTACAAAAGATTGAATGATTAAAGAATTCACTTTCAGTGTCTACTTCCCCTCATACATGTTCTAACTGTGCTCTATTGTATTGGGTAATAAGGTGACAAGTTTTTCATTGTGTGTGTTTGGGAGAGGGTCATATGAGCACAGCTCTGTCTCTTGCCTGTTTATTATAAGCAGCCAAAATGTGGTAGAAGGTTAGTGGCACATCTTATTGCCAGCCTGATGGCCACATGGCCACCATGATAGTTTTTGAGCAGGCAAGAAGCTACACTCTTAATAATAAAGGTGCTTCATGATCACCATTAAAAAAAAAAAAATGGTTTCATAAAGAACCTTTAATATTTGAAGAACTTTTCTGTTTCAAAAAAGGTTCTTTGTGGCAAAAATTGTTCTTTAAAGAACCTTTGACTGAATGGTTCTTTGTGGAACCAAAAATGGTTCTATGGCATCTCTGTGAAGAACCTTTAAAAAAACCTTGATTTTTAAGAGTGTAAGACAAAAACATAAATCATAATATAATTTTGTCACCCAACCAATCTGGTTTCAGGCCAAATTTTTCTACATCCACAGCTCTTTTAAAATTTACAAACAACGTTTCATCTGCCATTGACGATAACATGTCTACTGGTGCAATATTTATAGATCTTTCTAAGGCCTTTGATATGGTCGACCACTATCTGCTTCTCGATAAATTACAAGCAATAGGCCTCTCTAAAGACTCTCTTCTTTGGTTCAACTCTTATCTTCACTGTAGACGTCAGCGTGTCTGTTTAAATGGTTGTATATCTCAGTCTGTGATAATGGAGAAAGGTGTCCCCCAGGGTTCTTCCCTGGGGCCTCTTCTTTTTTCTTTATTTATAAACGATCTTCCACAAATTTGTTCAGACTGTAGTATTCATTGGTATGCTGATGATACAGTGATATACTCATCTAATGTCTTGGTCTCTAAGACTCAATCCTTACTACAGTCTAATTTTAATGCTATTCAACGTTGGTTTCAGTCCAATCATTTACTATTAAATAAGAAAAAGTAATATAGCGTGCTGTTCACTACTAGATCAGCCTCCTTGAACCAAAGTAATAATTTTTCACTCAAATTTTTAGACGATACTCCACGTGAACAAGTTGCTGAATTTAAATATCTGGGCCTCTGGCTTGACTCACAGCTTTCTTTCAGGTGTCACATTAATTCTGTTGTGAAAAAGATTAATTGTAACCTACGAATACTGTATCGTTCTATTAACTGTTTTACTCAACCTACTAGGCTGAGAATTGTGTCACAGTTAATATTTCCTTTATTAGACTATGCAGATGTTGTCTACCAAAAGACCTCAGAATCAAATTTGAAACCTCTAACTGTTGCTTTTAATAATATTTGTAGATTTGTTCTGAGATGTCCCTTCACTACTCACCACTGTGTATTGTATGACTCACTGAACTTATTATCACCAGAGGCCAGAAGACAGTATCACTGGTACCAGGTTCTTTTTAAATGTGTGTATTATGATTATCCTTCTTACCTGAAGGAATATTTAATTCGATATAGACCTAGATATAGATTGAGACATACTGAGTATCCCTCTTTCACTGTGCCAAACATTTTTAAAGAGACTGGTAGACGTACCTTTAAATTTAAAGCCCCTTCAGATTGGAATAGTCTGCCTGGGTCTCTAAGATCTATTACTTCTTTGTATTCCTTCAAAACATCGCTCTTCACCTATTTGCAAGCAAAGTATGGCTGTAAATATTTTTCTTATGTGTGACTGGATTTATCTATTTACCTATTTATTACTTTATCATTATTTATGAGTATATGTTAGTATGGGTGTAGGTGTGTGTATGTATATTATGTGAATATGTGTATAAACATATGTGTTTTTTTTTGTTTACATGTATTTGTTTTCAATAATGAGTATGTGGGGCGGGTGGGGTGGCCGAGGTGGGATGAGGGAGAGTTTGAGCGAGTGTGAATGTACATGTGTTGTATTGTTTCTGTCCTATATCTTGAGGACCCCCTCGAAAACGAGATGTTCCATCTCAAGGGGTTATCCTCTTAACACTAATAAATTTGAATTTGAATTTATAATGTAAGTTTTACAGTGGCAATGTTTAATGTCACAAACATGAGATGTCAATTCAGAAGCAGTAAGACTACTAGTCCTGGAGGCTACATTTGTCTTTCTTATTTGAAAATCACATTTCAAGTTTAATCTGGATCAGAATGATCTGGATTTGGAAATCCCATGATTTCCTATCCAGGATAAAGTAATTAATCTTTCTTTTCTGTGTTTTTTTTTTTTTGGATTGGATGTGGATCCAGATACACACTTTTTTCAGATCACCAAATCTGGATTAATCACCTAAAAGGACATGGTGATGGGAAAAAAAATGAGATGGAATAAAATATGCTTTTTTCAATGCTTTTGAATTCTCTCAGAAAAGTTTTGCATTGCATTCACACAAGAAACTTTGCTTTCACTCACAAATAAGTACTTTTGATTGGTTCATCTCTGATGATTGTGCCAATGTAGTTTACAGTGATTTAAAAAAACACTTTAAATTAAATGTACTTTACACACATACAGGGCTGGGCAGTAACTGATTACATTCAATCAGGATTACGTAATATATATTCCAAAAATCATGTACTTGTAATTAGAGTTTATTACATTGATAATGCTATAATAATCAGATTACAGGTACTTTTTATGGATTACCTGATTACATTATTCACACAATGGCAGTAAATCATTCACAATGATTTCGATTCTAAAATAGTTATTGTCTGTTAATGTAATGCAGGATCACCTATTCAGTACTTATGCAGACTTTTAAATGATTTTAAAAATCACATTTGTTTTTTGTAAAATTCGTACTCTCTATATTTTCATAATGTAATTTTTAATTTGATTTAATATTTTAATTTGAGGTTAATGGTATTGATATCATCAAAACAAAACAAAAAAATTATAATCTATCTACAGACTATCAACAATATGACATTTGCAAGGGCGCAGACATCCTTTTCTGCCGCCTTCTTTTTAAAGGCAGTTGGCTTGCAGCTTATAGGTGCATTACCGCCCTCTTCTGCTCAACTCTGGCACTTGAAGTTCACTTTCCTGCATTCTTTATTCATCATTTTGTAGATGCAGAGTTAAAAACTAATTGAATTTTATGTAAATTGCTATCTTGTTCCGACCAAAGTGACTTGAACGTGCGTAATGTCATAATGTCATAATTACGACTTCTCAGCTCATAAATACGAACTTCCCAGCAGAACTTGAATGCACCAGTAGGCTTTTTCTATATCAAAGAATACTGCAACTACAGTCTCTTTATTTGCTTGTGTCCTTCTTATTTCAGTTGTATTCTTACTTCCTTGTAATCAGTTGTTCCTTCCCTTCCTAAAACCACTTTGAGCTTACCAGAAACCTCTCTTTTTAGTTCATCTGACAATTTATTAGTTATCATTCACTGCGTTATGTTACACAAGTTAGATGTAAGCGGTATTGGTCTGTAACTTTAGTTGGATACTTGCCAGGTTTTATAATCAGAATCACTATTGCTTTTTTTCATGCACTTGGTAATTTTTCCTCCTTCCAAACTTTATTGTATAACTCAAGCAACTTT